>NW_025776574.1:0-258181 GCF_021130785.1 Homalodisca vitripennis
CCCTGCCAAGGTTGTTAATTACCTATTTAGAAGTTATATTTAATTATATCTCATATACATATCCCTCTTGACATATATGTTTAGTCTACACACACACACACACACACACACACACACACACACACACACACACACACACACACACACACACACACAACACACACACACACACACACACACACACACACACACACACACACACACACACACACACACACACACACACACACACACACACACACACACACACACACACACACACACACACACACACACACACACACACACACACACACACACACACACACACACACACACACACACACACATATACATATATATATACATACATATACATACATATATATATATATCTACGTCAGGTAATAATAATAACTAAAATCATACGAGTAACATTACTCATATACTCGTATAATTATTATTATTATTATCTGATGTAGATTTTCCTTTTGTCTGTGTGTGACGGTTGATTATTTTAATGTAAAGTGTTTTATGTTGTAGACATTTCTCTGCATATCTGGCTTGATCTAATTATTGCAACTTATTTTTTTATTTTCACATCTTTCAAATCCGTTTAAAATCTACGAATCTTTTGCAACGGAATAAGATTTATAAATGGAAGCATTTGTTGATTAGAAGAATTGGGGTGAGGCCGTATTCAAAATCAGTGGTAATTGTAATTTCTCACATTGTTATGTTATTTATTACAAACGTACAGACTCATCAATACATGATCTTACTTATTAATTCGTTTGTCAATTAAGTGTTTTACTCAGTGAAAAAATAGAAAACAAATGAAAAAGTGTTTTTTTAAGAATTGTAGAAAATAAATTAATCAAAGAGTCTGTCTTTATCTATGGTGGAATTAAAGTTAATTGTATGGTTGGATCGAATGGATTCCCAAGAACATATCAAACTGGAATTTAAATTAACTGAATTATAACTTTGCCTATTAATCAGGGAGATATTTATAGAACACATTAAGCTACTGACGAAGTGCTAGTACCTAATGGTCTTGCAGGAAGCTTACACATTACCTCAACTTTTTCGCCTCTCCTCTCTCAGTCTTGTTCTATACGCTAATCCTAGAGAAAGCCCTCTTTAATACCGCATGCCTTATATTGCAGAGTACAGGAAATTTTATTAGTATTAGTTTACTTGTGTCGCATTAAATGTTCAATAAAATTACTGGTTAGTATTACAAATTAAGCTTTAAATACTTCTCAGATTGAAACTTTGATAACAATCTCTGAAAATATTTTTTATAATTTCACCCTTCATTTTACTAAACCCTATTATAATTTTTCAGTTTTATTATTACTTGTTATTTCGTTGATATTTTAAAAAGCGCAAAAATTGTGTTTATATTTAAAATAATATAGGTCTTCTTGTACTTTAGTAATCATGCCAGACACTTTTCGTAAAAGCAGTTCCTAAAATATCAAACCAGGATAACAACTTAGCTACAGTAAACATTGACTTCCAAGAAAATACCACTATAATTATCTGAGTTAAAGTTTTTTCCAAGATAATAATCTCAAACCATATACCATAACACATTTAGTATTAGTGGGAACCAATTTAAAAATCTAATTTGTTTCCTTTAACTCGTGCTTACGTTTGCTTATTAACGATAGTGAGCTTCCTGTGTAATGTAATACCTAGTGCTGAGTATTATATATTATGGTAGCAAGGACTGTCAGTCTTACATGCTTAGTTAAAACCGAGTTTACGTTTATCACGCCAGGTACAGATGTCTATTCCTCTCCTCTGACAGATCTATTATTTCAGGTAACTTTGGAACAACCATCCAAGAATATTTCTTGTGTTTGCACTACCTTATTTACAACTTTTTTGGACACTCAGTTTTGGAAACGTGGTGGTTGACTGCTTTGAAGTCTTCCGTTTTGGTAATAATACTCTGGTCATGTCCTGTTTTATTACAAAAATATCACCTAATCTCCGCTTTTTTTCAGATTGTTGAGGTTATGTTGACAACTGATTTTGGGGTGATGGTTACCTGAGACTGGAGGATGTTTACATTTCTTGTAAGCTAGAAAACTAGATCTCTGCAGCTAGCGTTCAGCTTGGAATCTATTTCTCACCCATAACTTACATTCTATTCATAAATAAACGAAGGGTGCAGAGGAAAAACGCTGAAAGTCCAAAAATTTAAAAATAGATTTTATTGCGTAAATTGGTTGCTAAGGCGGTGAAGTATCACCATGTGGAGCGATACAGCAAAAGAACGACTAAGTTCCGAGATATCAAGCGAAAACAAAACCGTACTCAGAGGAAAATGACTAAGCTCCAGAGTACATAAACCGAGTATAAACGACTAGAGTCCAGACACTGCCTGTTTCGAGCAGGCGCCGCACGCCGTCTTGTCAGCTGCACATTGCTGTCTGTAGGCCTACTGCTCCCTGTTGTTCTGCTGTTTTGTTCCCCCTGTGCACTATTTCAATAGGATATATCGTTAATTTGTAATGTCTTATAGTGTTATACTGTGTTTTATGAAAATGAGTAGTGGTGAGGAAGACAATAGGGTCAGTGCTGAACGTACAACAGTTATAGATAATTATGTGGAAATGTGGGAAGTTAAAATTTTATAATTTTGTGAAAATGTTTTAATAATAACTTTCTGTTGGATTTTTATTAAATTACACAGCTTTTATAATAATTTGTAATGCAAAGATACAGAAACCTAGATATGTTACTTGTACTAGGATATCCTGTTAGTAAATCTGTTATGAATACAAAAGAAAACTACTATAAAATGTAGAGTTTGGATTCAGCTTCAATATTATCATTTGGACTCTAATTAACTCTATTATATTTAAACCTCAGTATGCACCTTAAAATTGAGGATAATAATACCCATTTTATCATTATTATCAATAATATTATAAAAATATGTACTAATTTTTAATTATAAAAACATTGCTTTTTCATTATTTGAAATATTTAAACTGAACAAGATTCCTGACCTGAAATACATTTGGGCAGCATTACATTAGAACACTCACCGTAATAGTAAATGGAGTATAGAGTGCAGTATAAAGATAAAGCCACTGGTGTATACCTTGAAAAAAAAACATGTACAGCCTACTCTGTATTTCAAGTTAACTCATCAACAGCAGTAAATGTTTAAAATTTAGATCTAGCATTATTAAATTTATCTTGCACATTAGCTAATTTATTTTTATACTGATCTACTTTGATTGACTTATTAAATTAAAATACACTAATATAATCTGTGTTAAGATTCATCATATACATCTATGGCAATAATTCTGATGAAACCATTTTATATTTTATAGTTTTGTGGATGTCAAGTAAACATGTTAAAATTAATCTTTAATTTGAAGCTTTAAAATCATTTAACCAGTTTTCAATAAAAATGTTTATGAAATATAGTGTCATGCCTAACAACCCAATCCAGCTCGATTAAATTACAACATATGTTACAAATGCGGTACACAAAATATCTTTTGATGCAAACCATCTTATATTCCCAACATATTTGTTTGGAAAAGAATTTATTTCCTCAAATTTAAGCAAAAAGTCATGATGATAAAACCAAATCAAAGTTCTATTCCAAGTTCAGATAAATTATATTTTATATTTAGAGCACATGTAACGATACGAAATGTCTAGAATATGTATTATTGTTCTCTATAAGTATACTTTTTGATATGTTCCTTTAGATATCCATTATTTTACTGTGCAAGAAGTTTGTTTACATATATAACTATTAGCTAGAATATTTTACTATTATAAAACACAATATTATATCTCACCTAACAATTAATTATACCGCGTTACTATGAAAACACCAATTTCTAAACCGTAATACTTTAAAAAAATTTCATACAGCGTCCACATGATTCATTGTGCTTAAGTCGGTACGGACGGAGTTAACAGTGTTCGCTCTTCTTTGGATCTGTGACCCTGACACCACGGCTGAGCCTCTGTTGTTTTGACAGCAACATCTTTTAAATGGGTAAGTCAAAATATTACACTGTTAACTGAAATTATCTCACTTAGATGTTGTCTAAATATTTTATATTTAACAATAGTCTGAAGGTTAGACTGTAGCAACTCATGAATTCGTCGTAATTACCTGCAGGAGACCAGATAAGTACTATAACTCAATTATTGTATTTTATATTTATGTACATGTAGTTAATGTATGGGACTACGGTCACTACGACACGTAAGGGCCCGTCTATTATTAATGCTACCGCTATGACAGAGGGTAATACTTTACTTGCTGTATTTTGAAATTTGTATTACTGTATATCAAGAACTGTTTGATTTTTCAATCTTTGGAAGCAGGAAGTTCTAAAAGTCACACTAAACCGATTCGGATTCAAGTTCAAAGTAACAAAATTATAAAGTTCTTTTCAATTATTTAGTTCTCGTGAAATCCATAGGTCTCATTCCTGCTTCCAACGGACAAAGAAGCCCGCATCATATAGACAATTGAACCAAAGAAAACTTCTGACATCAATGGAATGTCAGTGTGGTTACTCGAATTTTTCTGCAGTCAATGATTCACACCACTCAATTGATTAATTAATTTCTAATTAGAAATAGTATTTTCTGGCTCTATTCTCGAAATATAGAAAGTGGTTGATGAGGGCGAATAGGGTTAACTGGAAAACTATCGTCTTATTTTAATTCTATTTGTTTTTTCAGCAAAATTGTTAAAAGTGTATATAAAAATACCAGAGGACTGTTTTTAAACCCTTACGTTCTTTAAACCAAATCAGTGTTGATTTAAGGATAATCCAATTGATAAGCTAAATAACCATGTAGAATTTCTTTATATAGTTTGTAATGATGTAAACCTATTTTAATTATATTTCTTGAGCTTTCCAAAGCACTTGACTGTGTGGAGCAATACAAATTATTGCAGAAGTTTAAAAAATGAACCTTTCAGTTTCAAATCATGTGGTTTGTTTTTATCTCAAGGATGAAGCATGTTTACTAGATAAGACTGTCTAGATCAAAAACTGTCGTTAAATATAAATTAAAATTACATTTAGAGACCCTCAGGAATCAATTCTTGGGCCTTTACCATTCAAGGTATACGTCAACAGACCGTATGATGATATCCAAAAGGGACACTTTATTTAGTACTCTGACAACACTGTACTTTGTTTCAAAAGACTCACAATATTAAAAATCAAATGTGTTGTTGTTTTTACGAATTCTTGCTTTAAGTATTGTACTCATACTATTTTTTAAACTAAACATTCAAAATCAAATTTTATCAATTATTCCTTCAAAACAAATTGGATGTTTTAGTAGCTGGTTTAGTTGAAAGTGTCCCCTCTGAAAATTTATAGGGATGTAAGCCTAACTTCATGGAGGGCTGAGCAAAGACAATCGTATTGATGATGGTTTCCTAGTGTTGCAATAGACGTGTATAAACTACATAATTTCCCAAACGTTTCTTTCGAAGTAAATTTAAAATTTAATATTACGGCGTTGTGCATCCGAATTTGGTTGATTAGGGTCTAGCAATTCATGAATGCTAACGCTTTTCTAACATTTTCTAATACATTACTAAGGAGCATATTAGGTATTTATCCCGACCATTCCGGTACGGGATTTACTTTTATGTCAGGAAAAATTTTACTTCTGGGCTACCTATAAGAATAAGAATAGGAATAAGAATAAGAATAAGAATAAGAATAAGAATAAGAATAAGAATAAGAATAAGAATAAGAATAAGAATAAGAATAAGAATAAGAATAAGAATAAGAATAAGAATAAGAATAAGAATAAGAATAAGAATAAGAATAAGAATAAGAATAAGAATAAGAATTAAGATAAGAATAAGAATAAGAAAAGAATAAGAATAAGAATAAGAATAAGAATAAGAATAAGAATAAGAATAAGAATAAGAATAAGAATAAGAATAAGAATAAGAATAAAGAATAAGAATAAGAATAAGAATAAGAATAAGAATAAGAATAAGAATAAGAATAAGAATAAGAATAAGAATAAGAATAAGAATAAAGAATAAGAATAAGAATAAGAATAAGAATAAGAATAAGAATAAGAATAAGAATAAGAATAAGAAATAAGAATAAGAATAAGAATAAGAATAAGAATAAGAATAAGAATAAGAATAAGAATAAGAATAAGAATAAGAATAAGAATAAGAATAAGAATAAGAATAAGAATAAGAATAAGAATAAGAAATAAGAATAAGAATAAGAATAAGAATAAGAATAAGAATAAGAATAAGAATAAGAATAAGAATAAGAATAAGAATAAGAATAAGAAATAAGAATTAAGAATAAGAATAAGAATAAGAATAAGAATAAGAAATAAGAATAAGAATAAGAATAAGAATAAGAATAAGAATAAGAATAAGAATAAGAATAAGAATAAGAATAAGAATAAGAATAAGAATAAGAATAAGAATAAGAATAAGAATAAGAATAAGAATAAGAATAAGAATAAGAATAAGAATAAGAATAAGAATAAGAATAAGAATAAGAATAAGAATAAGAATAAGAATAAGAATAAGAATAAGAATAAGAATAAGAATAAGAATAAGAATAAGAATAAGAATAAGAATAAGAATAAGAATAAGAAAATAAGAAAAGAATAAGAATAAGAATAAGAATAAGAATAAGAATAAGAATAAGAATAAGAATAAGAAAAGAATAAGAATGAGAATAAGAATAAGAATAAGAATGTATTTATTCCACCATCAAATTCAAACCTCCCCTCACCCGATTAGGCGAGGGCGAGCCGATCGCAAAATATGTTCATTTTTGTTCATTTGTTGCTGGGTTACATTTATAATTATAGAATGTAATTCAAATTTTTCCATCAGTCTTAATAAGTTGGATGTGGCTACTAAGGCCCTACGGCTTAGAGCTAGTAGCCGGTCTCGCTCAGCATACACTATCAGTGAAGATGTTATTAAAGTTACCACTGCAATAGTACCGAGAGAAATTGTAAACGGATATATCCTCTAATAAATACTCATTCACTCAAACTTTCATGTATACATGAGCGGCTCTTAGTTTATACTCTATTTGCAAGGTTAATCTTCAGGAATACAACGTTGCCGGGCCCTCTAAGACGCAAATGTGGAAGTATCCATTACATCAACAACAACAGGTAAACAGCTCAGACAGGTCCTATAATTACTTATAGGAAAAGCAAGGGCATTTTTATAAGGTATATGAAACTATGGACATTTGAAGTATTATTTCATTTTACACATAAATTTATAGCAAAACCAAAAAAATTGTGCGTTTTTATATTAAAAAAAAAAACAACTACCAATGTCAGTGTTTTACGTATTTTATTAGTAAGCCAATATAACAAATCTTAACTCGCATTGATATCGAGAGCAGCAAAAGTTAAATTATATAATTAAAATCAAAACAAATCCAATTTATCAGCACCATTGAAAATATAACATTTTTGGGTAAAAGTAATATTGATAAAATAATACAGTATTAAAAACCAAAAACTATTATAATTAAAGTGATTAATTTCATATTTTTTGATTTAGTGGAAGGTAAACTTGAAAAAATAGTTTCTCCTCCATCAAGGCTGTAGATGGCCCTCTCAAAGATATATCTTAATCTGATCTTCAAAATCGATGAGCTTTGGGAATATTTTAGTTTATGCAAATACTAGCACATTCCCACATATTCGCTCGCAATTTTCATGCCAAATTTCGTGTATTTTATTAAATAGCTACCACGATTTCAGTAACACTTGACTATTTTTAGTCCAATTTAGATAAAACTTTAAGTCCAAATTCATAGCTTTCTAGTGGAAACATTTTTCATGTTATTACATTAAAAGTCCTATCAATCACAAAGGGGATAGGGTCCTTGTTACCATAGGACCTTAGTATATATATATATATATATATATATATATATATATATATAATATATATATATATATATCACACATATTTATATATATATATATATATATATATATATATTTATATAGATATAATATAGATATATATATATATCACAGATCAGAGAAGCCTATTCATGTCAAAAGTTAACTATGGTTGGTTTTATATCAATCGTTGAATTTATATATTCCAATACAAGGGTGAATTTGAATACACCGTCTTTTAAGTGTTTGTTTCTCCCATCACTACTCGCCAGTCGGCCGTCGTTATACAGGTTCGCCCAGCCGCGTGGTGGGGAAGCAGTGATATTCCGTACGGGCATGTTAGTTGGAATCCAACATGTCCGGTGATCCAACATGTTAGTTTGGATCCTGACTCATCGTTACTAAACATAATGATTTCGGTGCTTTTGGGGCAGATCACTATAAAACTCAAGTCGTCATATTATACGGTTTACCAAACAAAAGTGGTCTAATTTTCCAATTCCACTACTCAATATTTAATTTCGTATGTTATGAAAAAGTAACATGTTACAAACTCAAACATTAATTTTAGTAGTTTCACGCCTTTTTTCAATCTTTAGATATATAAATACATAATTTCAGATACCTATACTACATACGCACAAATATTCAATTTTATTCGAAAAATGTTTTTGGAAGAGTATTATTCGTAACAATTGTTTAAAAATTTTAAGCTATTTATTTATTTTTCTGTCTAATATCTAATGAAGAATGTACACAAGCTCCATGGGCGTCCGAAACGCTTATAGATGAGCCGTTTCAGCAGAAATCTATAAAGTAACGATAGAAAAAACATAAATTTAGTTAAACTTGGATTATTTAGACTTTTATTCCTAACCCTTGATATCCATATACAATAATTATAAAGTACGCATATTTAAAAATTTTAGATAACTGAATTGTTATTTATTATTATGTTGACATTCCAACAATCCAAGTTCTACTATATTTGTTAATGTGAAGCAGACAAATTATTGTACATTGCCCATAGTATACGTTGTAATTACATCAATTATTAATATAATTAATTAAAGTAAGATTCCACAATGGTTTTGTTTTATTAGTCAACGATATTTTTGGGAGTCGGGAAACTTTAAGTTATACTTAAATATTGTCTATCTTTATTTAAATTTTTATTCCTGAGGCATAATTAATATCGCTTGTTATATTTATAGTGAGACGGGTCTGGATATGGATGTAAATCAGGTAATATGAGTTAATGGAACGATTTATTAAAAGAACTTATCTCAAATAACATTTGACCAAATTCGAATACAGAATATTCCTGTATATAATTAAGTAAATACACCAATTTATATTTCAATACCTTTTTAATATAGATAGCAAGGTTTAAAATATTTACAACAGTGAAATGAATAATACGTATAATTTGTATAAAAATACATTTCAATTTTTAACTAAAAGACGTAAATTCAAGAAGCCCATCTCATAATCAATTCATATGTTTATCTCATTTATATCTATCAATTTAAAAGGGTAGCGTACCCTTTAGGCCGCAGCTTAACTAGGAGGCATGGAAATTGCCAGTTTTCGGTAGTGGTAACCCCCCCCCCCCGCCATCACTTATACGCCTAGGTAGCAATGTTAGCACGAACCTGTTATGTAAGATGGCAGAAAAAAAAAAATTCCAAAGTAATATAATTTCGTAATGCATAGAACAGTAGATGTTTATGGAACTTTGCTTTTGCTTTCTAAACGTTGTATTATCAGTTAAAGATTTGATTGTATGATAGTATGGATTTCTTCTTTGCTACATTATTGATCGACAGATTTTATGATTTGTTATCATCTTTATTTAAATTATATTTTTATGAACAACAGCATAATTTATAGTTTTATCTACATGTATTAAATATATTTACCAAATATACAATCGATATGTACACTAATGTTTGTAAAATGACTAAATTACCGAAATTGGTTTTATTGTGGATAAAAATGATCTATATTTATTTTTATGAAGTTTTCAAGTTATGTACTTAGTTGTTTATTCTATAAATGCTGAATTGTATTACATACACAACCCCAAATTCTCATATCTTCGTTATTGATATAATATCGTTTAAAATTATAAAAAATAAATAAAACATTGCACTTAATAATATTATCATTATGTCAATTACCACACTGTTTTAGACAACAAAGTAAAGACAGGGACATTATAGTCATGCATGCATTTTTCATACGTCACTAGCCTTGCCCGACTGCAAAACATTTTAACGGCGTCTGATATAGGGCATAGAGTGGACATTGTACCGTATTTTACGTTTTGAGTGCAATCTCTGTGAATATTTTTCAATTTCCCGATTAAAAGTACAAATAAATATATCAAGAACTTTGCTGTTGTCATTATCTTAAGTTAAGCAATTATCGACAAAATAAAAGATGGTAACTGAAGTTTCAAATTGAGATTGTTTTCTTTCTGTGTGTAACTCATAGAAGGTAATTTATGTTCAACGATAAGGGTTCCAATGTTAAATATTTACAAAAGCAGCTTCTCTGTAAGGTATATAATGATATGAGTATACTTTATAAAAAATGTTTTCATGATTAACCTATCATATTGCGGCATGATTTATTCTTATACAGAGAGTTTTCATATTTACAAGCATTCAAAAATTGGTATGAAAAAAGTAAGCGATATAGCTAAAATAAAGTTTCAATATTATCTAAACGTTTTGCTATCTTTTAATTATACACACGCGTAGGCCGATCTGGGTTTTCTTCAAAGAATTTTTAAAACAGTTGGAAACTATTCAAATAAAAATGTAACTTATAAAAATATTGAAAACGTGATATTTTTTGCAAATATGACTAGATTAAAATGTCATGTTTTGCATAAATATTAAAAAATTGTCAAATTTATTAACTTTAAAGGGGGGCACTGCTCTACTAAAAACTATAATTAAACCTTTTAATCTCATAAATGTCAAAAAATCTATCAAAAAAATTCATTAGAACTGTACCAAATGAAAGACAATTTTGAAAGTAAGAACCATCGATAAAACGTTTTGCAAGATATTTAACCGACATGCAAAGGCATTGAAAATACAAGTATTTTCAATAAGACAAGTCTCATTAATCCGGCAGTCTTTTAACACGTCGAGAGTAATCAAAACATTTTAATATTTAAAAAGCTCTTACTGATAATCTTGGATGATTCAAAAACATTTCAAAATATGATGAGATTAAACAAAACTTAAAATCTGTTATTTAAAAAGTGACTACAATTTTCAAATTTGTAAAAAAAATATAACAAAATCCATTACTTTAATCAATCTATGGAGTTAGAAATTTGTAGCTTGACTTTCACGTGAAAAACATATCGTAAACATTACAGCTAAATAGAAATTTCATTATTAGCTAAAGATTATATATCTGTTAATTTTATAAACACGTAGGTTAAACTGGATTTCTTCAGGAAAAATTTTAAGAAGCTGAAAACTATTAAAACAGAAATTTAATAAATTAAAATAGTAAAAACTTGATATTTATTGAGAAAAGATGTGAATGTTTATACATTTAAACTGAATTAAATATTTAAATTGTTATTGTTTATACTAAATTTAGATGAGTTCCAATTAATTTATGAGGCTAAATATACTATTCATTAAATTTTTATTTATTTTTAATTGGATCTATAGAAGTATAGATTGTATCAATCTCTGATTTGCATTATAATAAAGTTTCTATGGAAACTAAGGTTAAAATTATTGATGTATTTTTTTATGAACTTGTGTTCGTAATAGGTCGGTACAACATTTAGCGGTGGTGTTTGCGATTAATATATATGTTAAACTTGGAATTATCATCCTTTCAATATCCTAATATAACATCAATCTTATCTATAATAATATCGGTATACCTCTCAAGTAAGCACCTAGTGCACTTGAAAGATTTTGCAAGATTTCCCATCAGTCTAAAAGCAAATCAGACAATCGTATCGCGTATCGCCTTTATTTATACTATTTAAATGGCAACCGAGAATCAAATAAGTTTACTTTAAATGCTCTCAAGCGGTTCTTTTTGTACAAATACTCATTTCTTGCCTACATATATACTTGGAATACATAATATTTTTATTTATATAATCTGAAATTATAAAATACGCGTTTAAAAAGTATTTATGAAATACAGTTCAATAGTTTTACAAAGAGAAATTACGGTTCTACATTATACTCTTGTCGAGTGAATGCATATTTTATACGACAGATAGCAGCAAACGTGACGTAAACCATTATATCCTAATTATCCAACCTAATAAGGGAGGGGAGTATTACATGGTAGAAGGGTGACGGCCTGCCCAAGGACTGGCCCTAACCTGGAATGGAAAGCTGTAACCTGGGTGCGCATATCAGTGTCACTGCATACATTGCTGTTTGTTCTAGTAACAGTGAAGAATGCACGGCAACTGTTTTAAGCACAGGCAGTGCAAATCCCTGCCAAGGTTGGTCATTAGATTTTTTTAAAGTAACATTTTAATAGATCTCATATACATTTCCTTCCTGACATAACTTTTACCTCACGTTGATTTTACATTAATTTCTGAGTCTGACGATTCGGTTTTTTAATGTAACGTTGTTATGATGTTGTTGACTTTATTCCGCCTATCTTCAGGCTTGGTCTACTTATTCTTACTTTTTCTTCGTATTTACAGTAATTTGCTTTAAAATTGATGCGCAGAAACAATTTCAACTTACAAAAGATAAAGGATGCAACTGACCAAAGCAAAATCAAAACCAAACATCAGTTGTTTCAAAAAATAGTTTTGTAACTACCAAAGTATCATCTAAATATTCTGAACAATGAATGTGTCTACCTAAGTGACTGGACTTACAAAGAATAAACGTGTTATGGATTACATGTTTCAGTATTTTTTTAAATGTAACAAATTATTTTATTGTTTTGGAATTTTCCCAATTGATAGTTTTTTTATGTGGGGTTTATGTGTTTTGCGGGTATGAAATAGTTTTCACTTAAAATATATGCTTAGTTTTCCTATAAATATTCGTAGTCACAAGATCCAGTGGACTCAACACACACTATTTAAGGCGCATTACTTCAGAGACGATAAAAAATATAAATCGTTTGATACTGAATAAGGTAATAAATAGAAACTTTTGTTCATTATAGGAATTGAAGTGAGGCCGTATTAAAAATCACTGGTAATTATAACTTTTCTCACATTTTAATGTATTTTATACTAAACGTGCCGACTCATTAAAACATTATCTCGCCTTGTCAGGATTACTCGGTTAATAGAAGAACAAATTTAAAAAGTGAGCCTCTCTTTGCAGAATCTTAAAGAAGTATACTAAGGTTACCTGGTTGGATCAAATGGTTTCTAGTCTTGAACAGTAGCACTGAATTAAACATGAACTGGTATTTAACTGCAATTTTAATTAACTGTATAATAGATTTGCCTATCATTCAGGAGGATATATCGATAACAAATTAACCTACTAACTTGAAGTGCGTTTCCTTGACTGGATATATCTCGTTCCATCCTTAGAGAATCCGTTTACGTTAAATATAATATTCAAATATTAGGATTTTTTACTTACGTGTTTATTGTATACTTCTAGATTCTGTTATAGAAGAAACGCAAAATGCTCAATTATTCATTATCATTCTAATATTAATTAGTGAGTTACAAAAGATTTACATAATATTGCACACAACAACCATATATTTCAATCACGAAGGCTTTCTCAAGAGTATTTTGAATATAAAATTATAGCAGTTTGGCACGCAATTAACATTACGCCACAAGCCTTGCCTATTGTCAAAAATTCCAACAGTATCTGATGCGGAGCATACAGTGAACGTTGTATGAGCACATCATATTACGTACATGTATGTAGAGTTTCTAAAAAACTCGGTTGATAAAGAGACGGTGGGTTGAAATTAGTGTGGGATTGCTAGTGATTCCCGGCTCGTGTCCCGATGTCTGGCAGCGTCCTGACAGGGAATAGTGCATTTTCTGGCTTGGTCCCGAACCACCAGTGACACCAGCACAAGGTATTTCGATTTCGGCTGCTGGAACGAGAGCCAAGATGAGGACCGCGAGTCGGACTGGCGATTAAGGTACTCATGTCGGTCTGTTTTGACGTCAGTCACTTCTTGACTTAGTGTGTTAGTAACCTCACTTATCTTTGTCAACATCATGGTTTTTAGTATCTCTATTAATACAATCTACAATGACAAAGATTAATTGCGTAAAAATGTCATAGCAACGACGTTTTATCAAACTTTAATAGATTGTTCTTCTTTAAACGATACTTCCATCAGATATTTTAAGAAATCTTAATACCACTTAGTTTAAAATATATCATATATATTACTTTTAATTTTTCAGTGCAAAAAAAAATCTTAAACTTGTGCTATCTCTAGCTCAGATCCAAAGTTCAACGTCTTAGACAACTTGGATACCGGAACATATCTACATTCACTTTACACCACGACAATATTATCTATGTTAAGTATTAGTTTAATATTTTACTCATTATGTTTTGATTATTAATAAGAAATCATGTTTCAGCGAGGTATATTACTTATGCTCTATGTGAGATGACACAATACCTTAAATATTTGGGATATTTTAGGTTTAAATTTAATGCCACTCTGTTATTACACTCTTTTATACGGTAGTATGTCAATCAGCCTACTAATTAATTATTGATGTCATATTTGTGATTCGAGAATTTTGTTCTCATTATTTCCAGGTGGCTTCGGTCCTGCGTTGGCTTGACGTCCCCTCTTTGATATTATCACGTAGCACTCTCCATGTATGTTGCAAAACACGCAAAGTATGAATGATGATTGAATGGAAAAGTGTGAAAGTATGCGGGCGTCTAAAACTATATTTAACTAGAACAAGAATCCTCTACTACACAACGTATTAAGGTAACTAAATTTATCTGCTTTTATTTGACTTAATTTTACATATTTGTTCCATGAATATATTAAATATTAAAACTATTTATTTAATGAAGGTATATTTCTGTAAATATATTGGTTTTGGGAACTCTATGGTTTATCATGATACACTATTACATGCTGTCTTTTCTGATTTTTACAGGGTGATGCGGCCAATGCGGCAGGAGGTCGCCCCACTCACACTCATATATACACTAAACATACACTAGGTAACGTATTGTCTTTTTTAAAATATTTTAATCAATTTCTTTTTTTTTAGAATGGCTCACTTATATTAATCGGTTTAGTATATGTTTACATGGTAATAGTTAATACTCTTAATATAATTAAAATTACTCATGACGGTAGTAATAATTTGGTAAATTAGATTGCTATATAAATGTGAATCACTATCATAAATGAATCGCACAGTCTTCCATACTTCACATAAAAACAAATGACCTGTTTGGTTTATATTATTCCCTATTAACTTATTACAGATGTAAGTATTGTAAAATCGCAGTGATTCAGTTTGCAGGTTTTTTTAATTCCTATTTTGCGATTCTCTTGAATTTCAAATTAGGGCTCGTTACAAGTGTGTTAGTTTCTCTCTCACAATAATATTGTATGTGTATGCGCGTTTGCAAACTTGTTACTAAAATCATAGGGATCCGGAAAGTTAAATCCCAATATAAATTATGCTATATATAGTTCCATGTTCACTATTAGATTATTCGTATTCTACGAACAATCTAGAAAATACACAATATACCACATCAAAACTGATCTTTGTTTCTTATTAAGATAATATACAATGCATACCATTCTAATAATGCATTTTATATTAAATCAAACTATCAATCATTCTACTATTATGAAATGAAGTTTTAATTTCATATAATAAAAATGTTTGAACGTAATTCGCAGTTTTGAAAAATGTCTGACTTACGTAGCTGTCTGGATTTTTCACGTGTGCAGCACGAATCTTCGATAGAACAAAAATGTTATATCTTAGTATAGGTATATATGGTAATTACTCAAGAGTCTTAAAATATATTAGCATAGTCAACAAAGCTGAAATTTATAAATATAAAATTACCTTATAGCTTTATTTGTTTTACTGAATATTTTTAATTAAACAATTTAGTAGCCATTGACTTCAATAAATTTATCTAATAAACAATTAATTATGTCTCGTCATTGGAATTTTAGAACCACAGGTCATGGAATTAAACTTTTAAAATTGTACTCACACAATGTCACACGCGATCATAGGCTTTAGTCCAGATATTTAATATATTTTTCCCGAACTTGAACGGTCGCATTCTTGAAAGTGATCACAAAACATAAATGGCTATGTATTGGTAGATATTTTAATTAAAATTGTTGCATAAATGAGAAATTAGGCCAGCTAAAAATATTCGATTAAATAAAATTTGTTTAACTCATCCAAGCTATGTGCACCAACTTCCATCTGGACCTGATTAAAAATACGGTAGTTATTAGCTTACGTTATATTGCATATGGCCATTTATATTGCATCAAGATGTTGATTTAAATAAATACGTGTCTATTTAATCTACATAACTGGTAATTCCATTAAAAATGAATAATGTTTAAAATTAATAAACAGAGTTTCCCGTGTTTATAACAGTACCTAAATAAATAATGCTCAGTCACAAGATTGTCTTTCTTACGTATCCTTGACAAAGGATCTATGGTCTCAAAGCATCTCTCTGTTTAGTATGTGGATATGAAATTATCTCTTAGGCTACATCAAAGTACTCGAATACCAAACTTGGTACATATTAATTTCCTAGAGCTGGAGAAGTGGTTAAGGATACATGGCGATGTTTTGAATACATGGTGTGAATTTGTTATTAATACATAACATAATAAAATTAGTTTTTAAGCGTCATTATTACTCGGCGCAAGATATAATAAAACTTCATATATAAAAATAATTGCATGTAACAGAATTTAAAATTATTTACTTTGCATCACAGGCTGCTATTAAAAAGGTTCTCACTTTTCGCGTTTTTAATTGACAAATTTTTTACAATTTTTCAAAATTAGAAAACGAAGTAAAAGTTACACTACTCCATATTTCTTGACAGGGAATTTTATAAAAACCATAAAAAATTGGTGCGCCTAGGTCTTAAGGGAATCTGACCATAACTTACCGTTACAACCTAAATTAAAGAAACGTTATCATACTCTGTACATACGAACACACATAATATTGATTTTTGACATCAAAACGCTCATTATACATAGCCATTTAAAATGAGGTATCATATGAAATGTCCCTATTTAAACATTTCTTATAAACAACCACAACTCCCCAAAAAGTGCTTGTGTTGCTTCACTGCTATTTTTACTACATGGGTAGATTGAAATACCCTATATACCAAGGAATATAATATTATTAATCAAGGAATAGATTAAAATGTATACACCTTATATATAAGGGTAGATAATTTTCAATGGGTACATGATTTAGTACTTAATTTATATGATGCAGATAAACATTTTTCATACATTTTGAACTCGATTGTATGAAGATAAAGACGACGTTTTTTAAGAATAAAAAATGAATTTCGAAATACACTACACCAACGTTAATAGATGAGAAGCTTGTTAGATAAATTTTGAAATAAATAACTACATTGCAGTCGTTGTGTAATGATAAATTTTACAAGAAAAAACTTACAGACGACAAGAATTTGAAAAGAAACATTTTCCTGGTGTAGATAAATTTAATTATATTTTCTTATTTACCCTACCTTTTAAATGCATATTATAATTTCGTTCAAACTACCTTTATTCATAGTACCTAATTTATAACCAACCTATACAGCTGGATTAAACAATCAAAAACATATATTCAGAATGCGTTTTAATTCAATCCTGCTTTTTCCCCAAAATATTTATAGGAAAAACAGCGCATTAACACGGATTTTGAGCAAAAAGTTTATAAAACAAAAACATGTATATTTTTTATTACCAAAACATAACAAACTGATATTATTTAATTTACAATTTATAGCATTACGTAAGTACACATTGAACATTTAATACCCAAGTGCAAAGATCTACACTATCTCTATTTAGTAGAATTTACAAAACTATAACTTAAGCTTTAAGATTAGTCCATTTCTCCATTAGCAATAATTATTTCTAGTTACTATGAAATCAGAATTTTAAAATCTAATACTTTCAAAAATTGTTGTGTAGTGTGGAATCCTGATTAGTTTTACTTCAAGTTAATACGGACAATGTTAGCAGCGTTAATGTTCGGTCTCTTCCGACCTGTGACCCTGACACCATGGCTGAGCCTCTGTCGCTTTCATGGGACATTTCTGAAAATGGATAAGTCAAAACATCACATTTTCATTTAATGTAACTTACTTAGATGTAGTGTTGTATGTATGGCTGTAGATGCGTCTGAATATTGATGTCAATAATTAGGCCTTGAGTTTAGATTGTAGCAACTCAATAATTTGACTTATTACCTGTAGGACAGACGGAGAACTATAACTTACTTATTTTATTGTATATTTAGCTATAGCTAATTACTGTGTGGGCTCCATCCACTACACTACATACTTTTCAGTTATTATCACAGCCCTTGAAACAGTACTGTTGATTAAATAGATTCATAGATTAAAAATATAACTAATCGCTAATGACCTCTGTCATTGAAATTATACACGCGATTTCTGTGCATTGTTTACAATTCAAATTTTAAATGTATTTCTTCAGAAGTAATTATTATTGGTTTTATTCACTGAACCATAGTGTGTGTAGTAACGTAAACACACACAAAGGAAAAGGGAAACGTTATGAGTATAACAATCTAAGCACACGCGTATTTAAGAGGCAAATTGGCAAAAGATTGGCGAGCAAATAGTGCACTTGGGCGATAGAGGTGGCGGAAAACGTTATAAATTCAATAAACAAATGATATAACCTCTGTATTTATATTACGTAAACCAAAACCGAGAATAGAATAAATTTACTTTTTATATCAACAGAGTTGTCAAATATAAATATTCTTTTTTTTGTTTAGATCTGCTAGGACTTCATTAGTAATCTAAAAAGATTTATTCTGAAACACTTAGTGACAGTTATCAAGTATTTATACTGTAAAAATTCAACACGTCTAAGTGAGAATTTACGGATGTACATTATTTTTTGTAGCGTACATGCTTATTGTCTGCGGTAGATAGCGACACACGTGACTTAACCTACATATCCCAATTTACTAACCTAATAAGGGAGGGGAGTATTACATGTTAGGAGGGCGACGACCTGCCCAACACACACCTAGTGCACTTGAAAGACTTTGCAAGATTATCCACTACAGCTACACAAACCAGACAATCATAACGGGTAGCACCTTTATCATATATATTAAAATGGTAACCAAGAATGAAGTAAGTTTTTTATTTATCTCAACTTGTCATTTCTTACCTAAATCTACTTGGCCTACTTAATAATTATGAAATATATAATCTGAAAATAAAACAACGCTTTCATAAAGTATTTATACTATAAAGTTCAATGAGTTACGAAGAGAAATTACGATTCTACATTATACTCTTGTCGAGTGGATGCATATTCTCTGCGACTAGAACCGTGTACTCGTAATGCTCTAACCTGGGTGCGCATAACAGTGTCATTGCAGCCATTACTGTTGGTTCTAGTAACAGTGGTGAATGCACGGCAACTTTTTTAAGCACAGGCAGTCCCAATCCCTGCCAAAGTTGGTAATTAAATATTTTGAAAGTAACATTAATAGATCATATATACATTTCCTTTGACATTCCGATATTTCTCCGTCTATATTATTACCTGATGGTGACGGTTGGTTACTATTAATGTAACGTGTTTTATGATGTAGACTTTTCTCTGCATATCTTTCAGGCTTGGTCTACTTATTATTACTTGTTCTTAATTTTCACAATAGTTTTTTTTTTTAGTGATGTGCAGAAACAATGTCAACTTACAAAAAATTTAGGTTGCTACCGATCAAAGCAAAATCGAAACCAAACAGCAGATGCTGCACAAATTAGTTATTTAACTAACAAAATAACAGCTAAATGTTCTAAGCGAATAATGTTTCCTTAAGTGGCCAGAAGTAAAATGAAATTAACGTATTAGGGATTATGTGTTTGAGTATTTCTTTTAAACATAACAGATGATTTCACTGTTTTTTGAACGTGCATTTGATTCTATACACAACGCATTAGACGCATTACTTCAGAGGCGATAAAAATATTATAAGATTTAATTTAATCAGTTTTGTAATGTTTATTTAATTTTAACTGAATGCAACAAAACTTAGTATGAAAATAACGCCTAAAAATAATAGGTTAATTCTTCAAACAACTTTTATTAAATAATCTTTTATTGAGTTATATAGGGTGATTTTAAGGTGATGTTTACCGTATAATATAAAATCAGTAGTGACGAAAATATTAATATGGCGGTACGTATATGGTTTAATTTTAGAAATAAACCGAAACATTTTCAGATGAGTATGAAATGGCTTATCCATGAGATAACTAAGATTACTTATGTAACAGTTAACTTGAATATAATTCAGTTTAAATAATGCAGTTACTCTAAACGAGTACAGTTATAAAAATATGCCCAAAAGTGTATAAATAACATTTTGAATCAAAATGATCTAAAAATACCATAAAAAAAAATCTTGGATGCCCCATAATGACAAATATTAGTATGATTTTTATTATTTAAAAAGTAAGTACAATCAACGTTTTTTTTAGTACCGAGTTAAAATATACTAATGCAATCCATGTTGAAAATCATGTACATCTATTGTATTTTGTTTAAACCATTAGTATTTTATAATTTGCTCACAAAATAAAATGTTTCTCATTTGACCATATTTAAATTATTCTTTAATTTAATGTGACATGTTTTAATTTAAAAAGATTGATCAAAATTATACTCATTTCCAATCACCCTATCCAGTTCTATTAAATTTCCAATAAAACATATGTAACAAGTATAATATAGAAATATTTTTAATTCGAACCATCTTATTTTCCCAACATATTTACATGAACATCTAATATTTCCCCATATTTCAAGCTAAACGTGTTACTGATAAAAGAAATGAGAATTTTTTGTCTAAACTTAGATAAACGATATTTTATATTTCTACCACGTATCACCATATAACAAATCCATATATTTTTGTTATGTTCCCTTATAAACTCCATGTTACTGTACGGGAAGTCTACTTAAATATGTCACTATTAATTAAAATGATTTTGCTATTAAAAACTCCAAAATTTTAATCTATTTACAAACCAACAATTAACTGTACCGCGTTACTATGAAAACACCAATAATATCTAAATCATAATACTTTAAAAGATGTTGCAACACGCAGCCACATTTGTCATTGTGTTAAAGTCGATGCGGACGGAGTTAAAAGTGTTTGCTTTTCTTCGGATCTGTGACCCTGACACCACGGCTGACCCTCTGTTGTTTTGACTGCTAACTGTTTCAAAAGAGTAAGTCAAAATATCACATTTTCATATAAATGTACTGTCTTATATGTTGTCTGAATGTTTATGTTAAACAGAAGTAAAGCCTAAGGTTTAGACATAATCAACTCATGAATTTATCGTATATATAAGAGAAGAAAGAAATACTATAACTGAATTATTTTAACGTATATTTATGTAAATGTAATTACTGCATGGACTCTGGCCACTACTACACAAGAGCCCGTCTGTTATTAATGCTACTGCTATGTTACAGGGTAGAAGTTTTCTTGCTGTATTTGATTTTTTTGTTACTGTATTTAAATTAATATTTAATTTCAGAATATTTTGAAGGAAGACGTTCTAAAAGTCACCGACTCTGATTCAATTTCCAAGTAACAGAATTATAAATTTCATCTTTTCAATTATTTAGTTCCCGTAAAATCCATATTTCTGATACCTGCTTCGAAACAAAAAGAAGCCCGCGTCATAGACAACTGTACCAAAGAAAACTTTTGACATCAATGGAATGTCAGCGTGGTTACTCGAATTTTGCAACTATTGAGACAACAGGGAATTAATCGATTAATTAATTTCCTATTAGAATTTGGAATTTCTCCATCTCTCTTCTCGAAATATCTAAAGTGTTTTAAAAGGAAACTAAAATATTGTTAACCGGAAACAATCGTTAAATTTTAATGCTACTAGTTTTTTCATCAAAATGTTAAAAGGGTATATACGAATTACCAGAGTACCTCTTAGTTACATATTTAATGTCAGCACATAGTATACTTGAAAGACTGGCAATAGGGGTGGCGGAAAATGATATCAAACCTAAACACATTACCGTAGTTGTTAAATAAAAATATTCTGTTCTTGTTTAATTCTACTAGGATTTCTGTATTAATTTTTAAAAACATATTCTGAAATACTTAGTCGCCGTTACCAAGTATTTATACTGTAAAATTTAATACGTTTTAGTGAGAATTTTCGGCTAAATATTATTCACTTGTCGAGTAAGTGCATATTCTCTACAGTAAATTACAGCACACGTGACTTAACCTACATATTTCAATTAACCAATCTAATAAGGGAGGGGAGTAATACATGGTAGGAGGTTAACGACCTGGCAAGGACTGGCCCTAGTACCATGGAATGCTCTAACCTGGGTGCGCATAACAGTTTAACTGCAGCCATTTCTGTTGGTTATAGTAACAGTAGTGAATGCACAGCAACTGCTTTAAGCACAGGCAGTCCCAATCCCTGCCGAGAATGGTAAATAAGTATTTTGAAAGTAAATCTTTTATAGATCTCATATACATTTAGTGACCTATATTAGTCTGTATATATATGTACATATATATATATATATATATATATATATATATATATATATATATATATATATATATATTATTGTAATTATTATTATTACCTGAGTTTGATTTGCCTTTTGTCTGTGTCTGAATGTTGGTTACTTTTAATTTAAGGTGTTTTACGATGCTTTTCAGTGTCCTCAGCCATTTTGCAATAATCAATTGTGTCAAATGCCTTTGACAAGTCAATAAATAGGCACAGTACGTGACATCCTTTATATAATTGTTTATTAATATATGTACCAAATACATGTAAGAGATCTTCCGCTCCTTTGCCTTTTTGAAATGCAAATTGGTTTGTAACTACATTCATTAAGATATTTATTTAATTTTCCGACAATGAACATCTCAGTTATTTTTTCTATGCTTGAAAGCAAGGCAATCGGACGGTAATTAATATAGGCCTCTCTGGGCCCCTTTTTGTATATTGGTCTAACTATGGAAGTTTTTAAATTTTCTGGAAATACCCCCGTCGAAATCGATATATTTATAGCTTTGGCCAGAACAGGAGCCAAGGATGCAGATATACTTTTCAGATCTTTATACCTAATCCCGTCTATTCCTGGAGCTTTGTGCTCATTACAGTTATCAATAATACGTTTAATCTCTGTTGCAGTTGCCTTAGGTATATAGAAACTATGTTTTGCATTGTTACACGTACCAGTAAATTCTTTATTAGCACAGTGATGTTTAATTTTCATCACCTCTGTATCAAACTGGTTGGCAAATCCGTTAGTTATATTTTGTACAGAGTCTGATAAGGAACCCATTATTTGCTTATCGGAATTTTTATCTTTCAATCTGCCCAATAGTTTATTTACTCCATTCCATAGTTTCCTAGGGTCACTTTTAGTGTTCTGAAAATAATGTTTATAGTACTCATTTTTTCTTTTTGAAATTTCACTATTTACTCTATTTCGAAAGCAATTGCAGTTCCTCCTATAAACTAGATTTGTAGGATTCGCCTTCGATTTTCTAAATAGCCTATCTCTTTCCTTTGTCAGGTCTCTCAGGTCATTAGTCATCCACTCTTTACTTTTTCTTGTCCTATTTTTAATTTTTTTATTGTTTTGGGGTTTATTTATAACCTTACATTTATCGTATAATGCTTTCAGATTGTTGATTATATAGTTATAGGCCATATCTGAGTTCTCTATAGGCATATTTAATAAATCAATGTTACCTAATTCTAATTTCAACCTAGTTTCATTTATATTATCTATTTTGGGCAAAGATGCACTACAGTTTGTGATGGATTGCACAAATTTGAGTTTTACACCAACAGGATAGTGATCCGAAATTTTAGACCTAATAACGCCTCCAACAATTTTCTCGAAAGTAGAAACTTCTCTAATAAATATATGGTCAATGCAAGATGAACATAATATTTCACCTCTAAATTCTTCCCTAGTATTGTCGTAAATTACTCTATCCAGTCCCTTCGACAATAACATCGTTAAATAATCTAAAGCAGAATTCTCCAGGTCACCATTAATATTAATGTTTGTGTCCCCAATTATAATTATATTCCCATTATGATAAATTTTATCCAACTTAATTGATAATTCGTTCACAAAATAACCTACGCTAAAACCTGTGCTCTAAGTTGGAGGCCTATAAAGAGCTAGAATCTGCAAATTGCAACTAAAATTATTTCCGTAAGTATGTAATGACCCAGCCATGTTTTCAAATGATTCTGTATGAATGTTAAATTCGGTAAATTTAAGTTTTAAGGTATTATAAAATAAGGCTAAACCTCCTCCTCTTTTACACACCCTACATGCACTAATTCTGCAGAAGTTATCAATGTTAAATTTGTCTATCTCAATTTTGTCACAAAATATCTCTGATAGAATCAGCACATCGAATGTATCAGAAAAGATGTTTAATTCTAACATGAGTAAATCCCAGTTTTTCTTTATGGACCTTATGTTAATGTGTACAATGGAAATACCCGTAAACTATTGCTACTATTGCTACCAGAAAACCACTCACCAAAACTATTATAGTTTGCAAAGCTTATATTACTATCTAAATCTATTTCTAAACATTGTGCCACTTGTACAAGATAGGCTAAAAATATTTATTGGAGAATTTATTCGTACCTTTTTACACTCCTATCTTATTAAGATCATCTAGGCTTTTAATAAACACTATGTTTTTGTCGTTTTCATGTCTTTTAACTAGGATTTTTCCGTTCTGAAACCACACGAATTTAAAGTTGTGAACTTTAGCTCGAGCTTTAGTCTCTCTCAACAGGCCCTTGTAGAAATAACTCAAATTCTCGTTAAAGAAGATCTTATTGCCGGTATTATTTTCCGAAAGACGAATATATATATATATATATATATATATATATATATATATATATATATATATATATATATATATTATTGTAATTAATATTATTACCTGACGATGATTTGCCTTTTGTCTGTGTCTGAATGTTGGGTACTTTTAATGTAAGGTGTTTTTATGATGTTCTATACCTTTCTCTCCATATCTTTCAGGCTTGATCTTATTTGATTTTTGTTTTAACAGTGATTGTTATTTAAATTGATATGCAGAAACAATTTTAAGTTACAAAAGATTAAGAATCCTATTGATCAAAGAAAATCAAAACCAATCAGCAGTTGATCAAAATATTTATTTAACTACCAAAGTAACAGCTAAATGTTCTGAATAAAATGTGCCCAACTCAGTGATTAAAATTACGAAACAAACCTGTTGCGAATTATAGAGGCTGTGTACTTTTAAGTGTAACATAACATTTCATTGTTTTGGAATTTTGTTTATAAAGATAAATATATGGTGATTGAAGAATTCTTATCCTATAAAGATCCTAATTTTTAACCAAACTTTTCCACACATATAATATTATTAAATATCTCAAGTCAGCACATAGTGCACTTGAAAGACTGGCGATAGGGGTGGTGGAAAATGATATCAAACCTAAAAACATTAACGTAGTTGTCAAATAAATATATTATTTTCTTGTTTCAATCTAATAAGATTGCTATATTAATTTTTTTAAAACATATTCTCAAATACTTAGTCGCCGTTACCAAGTGTTTGTACTGTAAAATGTAATACTTTTTAATGAGAATTTTCGGGTAAACATTATTCTCTTGTCGAGTAAGTGCATATTCTCTACAGTAAATTACAGCACACGTGACTTAACCTACATATTTCAATTAACCAATCTAATAAGTGAGTGGAGTAATACATGGTAGGAGGGCGACGACCTGCCAAAGGACTGGCCCTTACAGTACCATGGAATGCTCTAACCTGGGTGCGCGTAACAGTTTCACTGCAGCCATTTCTGTTGGTTATAGTAACAGTAGTAAATGCACAGCAACTGTTTTAAGTACAGGGAGTCCCAATCCCTGCCGCGGTTGGTAATTAAGTATTTTGAAAGTAAAACTTTTATAGATCTCATATACATTTCGTTAAATATTTTAATCTGTATATTGAATTGAATTGAATTGCATTTATTCAAGAAATTATACATTTCTGAGGCCCCGCTAAGTACAATACTTGTCAGCGGGAACCTATATAACTATATTTAACTACAGTTGAGATACATAATTACATGTAATTATCTTTAAGGTCCTTAACGTAGTATTTTTAATTTAATTGTGGTAATATTTATATCATCTGGGCTGCGTGTAAACATCAGCTGTAGACTCCTGTTTTGAAGTTGGCAAATCTTATTCAAATGGCAATTCGCCGCTGACCCATACAGTTGTATTCCATATCTAATAATAGACTCAATTAATGCTTTATATATGGATATTTTACATTCTAAATTAATGGTGTTTTTCAATCTATAAAACGCAGTCATACATGACAACATTTTCTTTTGAATTTTTTCAGTATGTTTTTTCCAAGTAAGACCACTGTCAATTATTATTCCTAAATAACTGCAATATTCTACCAGTTCTATTTCTTTGCAACTGCATACTGTTACTATTCCATTTGTTGAATTTCTAAAATTTGGACAGGAACACTTGTGATATTTTATTACTGGATTTATTGCTACATTTTTATTTCTCAAGTGAATGTGCATCATAACCGTCTTCTCCGAGTTCACGATCAGTTCCATGTCATGAAACCATTCACAAACCCGGCCAAAGTCGGCCTGCAACATGGATTGAGCTGTCGGCAAGCAATGATGACTTGCTACTAGTAGCAAATCATCAGCATAGGCCCATAATTTTACATGTTTTACAGTTTCAAACACTTTATTAAGGTAAATATTAAAAAGTACTGGCCCAAGATTGCTACCTTGGGGCACCCCACAAGTATTTGTTTTGTAAGTGCTAAATATGTTGGAAATTTTAACTGTAAACATCCGATTTTTCAAATAGGACTGGAACCATTGCAGCTGCAAACCAACCACCCCAATGCTTTTCAGTGTCTCAGCCATTTTGCAATAATATATAATTTTTTTTTTTTGTTTTATTGAATTGCGTTTATTCAAGAAATTATATATTTCTGAGGCCCCGCTAAGTACAATACTTGTCAGCGGGAACCTATATAACTATATTTAACTACAGGTGAGATACATAATTACATTTAATTATCTTTCAGGTCCTTAACGTAGTATTTTTAATTTAATTGTGGTGAACATTGGTATATAATATACATACAACAGTGAAATTATTAATTTGGAGTGATTAAAAAATATTGTCTGATTATTACTATAAGTTAATACAATACATCATTCCCATAACACTATTAAATATTTAGAACATTCTGTTGATTAAGCTTTTAGAAAAACTGAAAAGTTGAAGAAAAGTAAATAAATTGGGTGAATAGGTCGATGGTATTGACCGTGGCGAATAGTCAAAAGACCTCGGTCAACTAAGTAACTCATTAGTCTTATCAGTTATTACCCATTCCTATCCATTTGTGTAATAACCATTAAAGATATTGGGTTATCGGAAGAGGTAGACAAATATTACGTACAATTCAAACATGTTTTCAAAAACGATTAATTTCCGTGCATTGGGCAAGAACCAACAGTCATGTCGTGTAGCCTACATACAGACGGATCGAGGTGAATTAATATGGTATAAATGTGGTTCTTACAACTGTTACAGCTATTCTAATTTATTTATTGTATAGAAATTATGTATATCAAATTTATTCATTCTTACTTAATAACTTTTCTTCGCATACAAGTATTTGAACATATGCTGGCGTACTGTGTGTCGGTTATGTCTTTGTTAAATGTTGTGTTAAGTGTGATTGAAATTATTCAACTGTGTAAGTGGAAATTTGGATATTCAATTTTCCAGGTAAATAACATTATCTTGATAACTATGATATTGCCCCTAATAACTTACATTTAATACTAGATATAATATAAATTATTTTGTTATATATTAAAGCTACACTCTTAGTTATATTTACATTCAGTGCATAGAATAAATAAAAATTCAAGCAACTCTCAATCTGGCAGGTCTTAGCAAACTTTCTATATTAGTCGTTTATAACAACAGATAGTAACCGAGTACATAAATTCATTTCTAATATAAGCTCAAATAATTAAACACAACTAGTAATTGTTATATCCTTTAGTAGACATAGTGTACCAGAAACACTACATACAGCACAATGGAGATTACCTCTAGAACCATTAAAATATGCATTCCTTATTAAATTGGTAAGCACCGGTTGAGTACTTTACCGGTTGATTTACTTGATGTATTATCAAAGTGCTATACTGTGCAGTATTAATGGAACACCAGCAGCAAATTGCAATCATCAGTTTTACGTAAAGTTCAGATTACCTTATACCTAGTCGATTATTCAATATGTTCATTAAAGTGTGAAATAAGCAAAAATATATTATTTAAGTTTTAAACAGAAAAAAAACAATAATAAAAATCCATCCCTGAGGATAACAGAAGTCTAGAGAGATATACTTGAATTAATTAGTAAACAAATAAAGATATCTTATTAAACTGTACACATAACAATAAAAGAAAGCAAAACATTTCTCTGACAGATATATAATCAAACACTTGTAGATAGGTCTTGTCTTTTATAGATATTATTTGTAATGAGTAAAATTATATATAAATAATACTTAGTAAACATGACAATAATAAATAACAACAGTGATCTAAACTAATGAACATAGAAAAACATCAATTCAACTACAGGAATACATCTTTGGCATTAACAGTTCTTAAAAATATGAAATAAAACAATATTATAGTGAAACAAAACAACAACAAGGTCCATAAAGTATCAGGAAATGTTCAGCCTTACCATTAATATGTGTGAAGTAACCAATTTTAAACAGATTTTTTAAATTTTGTAAAATTATTTTCATTGTAAATGTGGTTAGGCAAGTTATTGTAAAGAGTAGGCACAATAAATTCCACCAGTCTCTTCCCAAAATCCGTTTTTATGTAAGGAACAATTAGTTTTTTTGTGTTTCTTAAATTTGCAGATGTAGTATTAGAGTTTACCATCATGTATTCGTCATTACCAAAGTATCTCACGTATATCGTATATTTATAAAAATCTTGAGGGGTTAATGTATTCGCCCTACGTAGATTGCTAATATTTATATCATCTGGGCTGCGTGTAAACATCAGCTGTAGACTCCTGTTTTGAAGTTGGCAAATTTTATTCAAATGGCAATTCGCTGCTGACCCATACAGTGGTATTCCATATCTAATAATAGACTCAATTAATGCTTTATATATGGATATTTTACATTCTAAATTAATGGTGTTTTTTCAATCTATAAAACGCAGTCATACATGACAACATTTTCTGTTGAATTTTTTCAGTATGTTTTTTCCAAGTAAGACCACTGTCGATTATTATTCCTAAATAACTGCAATCTTCTACCAGTTCTATTTCTTTTGCAACTGCATACTGTTACTATTCCATTTGTTTAATTTCTAAAATTTGGACAGGAACACTTGTGATATTTTATTACTGGATTTATTGCTACATTTTTATTTCTCAAGTGAATGTGCATCATAACCGTCTTCTCCGAGTTCACGATCAGTTCCATGTCATGAAACCATTCACAAACCCGGTCAAAGTCGGCCTTCAACATGGATTGAGCTGTCGGCAAGCAATGATGACTTGCTACTAGTAGCAAATCATCAGCATAGGCCCATAATTTTACATGTTTTACAGTTTCAAACACTTTATTAAGGTAAATATTAAAAAGTACTGGCCCAAGATTGCTACCTCGGGGCACCCCACAAGTATTTGTTTTGTAAGTGCTAAATATGTTGGAAATTTTAACTGTAAACATCCGATTTTTCAAATAGGACTGGAACCATTGCAGCTGCAAACCAGCCAACCCAATGCTTTTCAGTGTCTCAGCCATTTTGCAATAATCAATTGTGTCAAATGCCTTTGACAAGTCAATAAATAGGCACAGTACGTGACATCCTTTATATAATTGTTTATTAATATATGTACCAAATACATGTAAGAGATCTTCCGATCCTTTGCCTTTTTGAAATGCAAATTGGTTTTCATTAATTAAACTACATTCATTAAGATATTTATTTAATTTTCCGACAATGAACATCTCAGTTATTTTTTCTATGCTTGAAAGCAAGGCAATCGGACGGTAATTAATATAGGCCTCTCTGGGCCCCTTTTTGTATATTGGTCTAACTATGGAAGTTTTTAAATTTTCTGGAAATACCCCCGTCGAAATCGATATATTTATAGCTTTGGCCAGAACAGGAGCCAAGGATGCAGATATACTTTTCAGATCTTTATACCTAATCCCGTCTATTCCTGGAGCTTTGTGCTCATTACAGTTATCAATAATACGTTTAATCTCTGTTGCAGTTGCCTTAGGTATATAGAAACTATGTTTTGCATTGTTACACGTACCAGTAAATTCTTTATTAGCACAGTGATGTTTAATTTTCATCACCTCTGTATCAAACTGGTTGGCAAATCCGTTAGTTATATTTTGTACAGAGTCTGATAAGGAACCCATTATTTGCTTATCGGAATTTTTATCTTTCAATCTGCCCAATAGTTTATTTACTCCATTCCATAGTTTCCTAGGGTCACTTTTAGTGTTCTGAAAATAATGTTTATAGTACTCATTTTTTCTTTTTGAAATTTCACTATTTACTCTATTTCGAAAGCAATTGTAGTTTCTCCTATAAACTAGATTTGTAGGATTCGCCTTCGATTTTCTAAATAGCCTATCTCTTTCCTTTGTCAGGTCTCTCAGGTCATTAGTCATCCACTCTTTACTTTTTCTTGTCCTATTTTTAATTTTTTTATTGTTTTGGGGTTTATTTATAACCTTTCATTTATCGTATAATGCTTTCAGATTGTTGATTATATAGTTATAGGCCATATCTGAGTTCTCTATAGGCATATTTAATAAATCAATGTTACCTAATTCTAATTTCAACCTAGTTTCATTTATATTATCTATTTTGGGCAAAGATGCACTACAGTTTGTGATGGATTGCACAAATTTGAGTTTTACACCAACAGGATAGTGATCCGAAATTTTAGACCTAATAACGCCTCCAACAATTTTCTCGAAAGTAGAAACTTCTCTAATAAATATATGGTCAATGCAAGATGAACATAATATTTCACCTCTAAATTCTTCCCTAGTATTGTCGTAAATTACTCTATCCAGTCCCTTCGACAATAACATCGTTAAATAATCTAAATCAGAATTCTCCAGGTCACCATTAATATTAATGTTTGTGTCCCCAATCATAATTATATTCCCATTATGATAAATTTTATCCAACTTAATTGATAATTCGTTCACAAAATAACCTACGCTAAAACCTGTGCTCTGAGTTGGAGGCCTATAAAGAGCTAGAATCTGCAAATTGCAACTAAAATTATTTCCGTAAGTATGTAATGACCCAGCAATGTTTTCAAATGATTCTGTATGAATGTTAAATTCGGTAAATTTAAGTTTTAAGGTATTATAAAATAAGGCTAAACCTCCTCCTCTTTTACACACCCTACATGCACTAATTCTGCAGAAGTTATCAATGTTAAATTTGTCTATCTCAATTTTGTCACAAAATATCTCTGATAGAATCAGCACATCGAATGTATCAGAAAAGATGTTAAATTCTAACATGAGTAAATCCCAGTTTTTCTTTATGGACCTTATGTTAATGTGTACAATGGAAATACCCGTAAAATCACTATTGCTACTATTGCAACCAGAAAACCACTCACCAAAACAATTATAGTTTGCAAAGCTTATATTACTATCTAAATCTATTTCTAAACATTGTGCCACTTGTACAAGATAGGCTAAACATATTTATTGGAGAATTTATTCGTACCTTTTTACACTCCTATCTTATTAAGATCATCTAGGCTTTTAATAACCACTATGTTTTTGTCGTTTTCATGTCTTTTAACTAGGATTTTTCCGTTCTGAAACCACACGAATTTAAAGTTGTGAACTTTAGCTCGAGCTTTAGTCTCTCTCAACAGGCCCTTGTAGAAATAACTCAAATTCTCGTTAAAGAAGATCTTATTGCCGGTATTATTTTCCGAAAGACGAATATATATATATATATATATATATATATATATATATATATATATATATATATATATATAAGTAGATATGAATATGCCGATTCTAGCGCACTTTTGGGACAGTCAGAAAATCAAGGGAAAATACTGTTTCAAGGACAATAAACGAATCTGTAACTCACGAATGAAAAATTACCGAATCTATAGCTGTTTGCTTCTACTTTCTTGAGCTGTGAAATCAATCTATTTGAAATGTCTGCTACGAATAAACTATAAATTAAAACTTATAAACGGAAATGATGGAATTTGCTAACAATCACTCGAGAAGTCGGGGAGAATGTGAGTAAAACCACATTCTTTTGACGAGGTTCTTCATTTAATTTCTCCAAATGTACTATAAAATCATCAAAGATTTCAGGCTTAAAATCGTAATCAAATTCAACATCCAGATAATGAAAAAAATACAGGTAAAATCTTCTCATAATAAACGTGTGTATCGATACCTACAAACCTAATGTATTCTTTGAAAAGGAAAATAATTTTTTCAACGGTTATAAGAGATAAGTAAAAATGTTTATTCTGTTTTCTAAATTCTGTAACAAATTTTGTTTGTTTTTTACCTCCATATTGTAATTTTCTAAGCAGGTTATTCAAATGTGTTAGTTTATTTCGAAATTTCTTAGGTTTAGGTCTTTCGCACAAAATTAAATTACAACCTCTACAAACTAAATACCTTTTATCAATAATTTCTCCTCTATTACAACACTTGTAACAGTTGGCATTATACTCTTCCATTTAAACAAAAAGATTTTTTGTTATAAATGGAGATTATGGAACTAACTCTGCCGAGATATAAATTTTTTAGCACAAATGTTTATGTTTATATTTCAACTACCGAGATAAAAAGAAATGATTTTATTTTATTATTCAACTATTTAGGATATTTTGTCTATGATTACAAAGATTATTCCGGAAGAAATCGAGATTTTTCATCAGCGAAAGAGTATATTTTTGAAGTTTTAGAAGGAATAATATGAATTTAGCAAATTATTTTTCTTAAATAAAAAATCTATTCTACTAAATAGTCATCAAACAACATGAACTCTCCAAAATCACTTCAGTTTCTAGCATTTAAAGAACTTACCACAGGAAATAGTTATAAAGACTTCTTTGAATTACCTAAATATGTTAAACAAATGTTGATATTTTCCTTAAGTGAAAACGAATCCTTAAATGAAAACGAATTCAAAGAACTTTTAAGTACTAAAAAGTGTTCAATGCAATTTATTACAGACAACTTAGATAGTATAAATATGTTAAATGTAATAGGAGATTTTAAATTAAATAATAGAAAAATAAGAAAAATATTCCGATTTTTACAAAATAAACTAAAACACCAACAATCTGACATTTTTCATCGCTTTTATGCTAAATTTCATTGCTTATTTGTTGAAATGTTGAGAAGACAATATCCATACTGGACAAGAAATATGCATACAGCTAGTTTTTTTAACAAGTCTTTGTAAACAACAAGATTTATCAAAGGAATTTATAAGAGATCACGCTTTTGTTGTAGATTGGGATAAATTATATGGAAAAAACATTTACGAAACAGATATATTGTGTGTGTGTGGTTCTGACGAAGAAAAGAGAAACGTTTGCCATTCAGCAATTCATTACGATATAATGAAAGACATACAAAATGAATGATTGTGTCTCTGGTGTAGTGTTGTTAGTGTGCGTGTTTGCGCTATGGGAATCACATCACATTCAACTTCTACGGTGTCTATTGTTTAGAGACTTGGCCCTGCACTGCTACTGTCCAACCAAGTTAATGGCTAGGAGCTGTAATTCGGGTCTTAGACTCTGGAATTTTTTTGTTCCCAAGTCTCATTTTTTTCTTTGGTAACTACTGTGTAGAAGTTGATGGAGAGATTCAATTAGGGAATTTGTGTCGGGTGTTTTGTAAGTGTAATGTTGTATTAATGAACGATGTGAATGATGAATGTAATGAACGAATTAAGGAAGAGAAGGAATTAAGGAATGAAGTGGAAAGGTGAGGAAGCAAATGGCGCGCCAACCACAGTTGTCATTACTCGGCTTGTTCTATAGTCATTACACTATGGCCACTCGTGTAAAGACTTGTCCCCAACCACTGAACTACAACCATGTATTCCTCAATAAAAAGCGCGCCTGAAGCTCTGGGATTTGAACCCAGAACCTCAGGCTTTGAAGGCAAGCGTCTTACCAACTGAGCTACGGAGAGTCTCGAAAGTTATAAGCTATATCTCTGCTATATAAGTTGTTCTCACTTTTACAATTAGGAGTGCTAGTTTACAAGTTTATTAATAATTTTATATTTAAAAAACCACTCAACCGATTTTAATGAAATTTGGTACACATATAGTAAATACTTAACTCTTTCGACTTAACTTATCCATAAGGGTGAAATCATCCCCTATTTCTTAATATTCATAAAAAAATAAAAAAATTGTCAGAAAAATCTGAAACTTCAAAAACAAGCGAGTTCAACTTAAAATTTCATGAAAATAACAAAATTTTCAAAATCTACCCCAATCATCCCTTATCTTAAAACTCTTATATCTCGAGAACTATTGGAGCTTTTTTGCTGAAATTTGGTATATAGGATCAGTAAATATTAAAGTATTTTTTAAAATCATAACTTCCGGTCCAACCCTTAAGATGACCTTGGAATAGTTTTTTGTTAATATCATCCCCATTTTTTAAGATATTCTTTTGAAATTAAAAATGAATACTTATATCAATGTCTTTAATAATTCTGTAAAGTTGTAGAATTATCCAATGAATAATATAGACAATAAGACGATTTTTTCAAAAATTTTACTGAATTTCTCTAATATCGTTCTTAATCACATCATAGGCTAAAAATTTCTCAGAAACCACAACCACATAACAAATCGCGTTTGTAACAGCTTTTTGAAAAATCCATATTGATAATTATATCGTTCTTTGAACCAGAAATATTTGTCATACTCTTTGTTGTATCAATGACATAAATAGGTCTATTCGCTAAAAATTCTTTAGGATTGTAATACATTTCCTTATTATTACAGTAAACTTTCTTAAAATCTTGATACATCTGATACATGATTCTGAAAAAGACCTCCTGAAATGTTTAAATTTTGTAATTCATCTGGATAATAAGAACCGTTCAATTTTACTCTGATATTTTTTTACATCCAAACTATCTAACTTTGAAGGATTTTTTTCTTGATTATTCTGTCTATCTGTTTGAAAACCTATGATAACGAACTTGGGATTGAAGATATTTCTATAAATATTTGTAATATCGAACGAATAAATTGTTCCTGAAATACCTTTTTGTTCAATACATTGCCAATCTAGAAAATTAAACATAATGTTTTGACTTTTTGTAATTTCATCAATCAATGTAATTTTACTCGTGGTTTTATAATCAATCATTGGAACTCTAATAAAAAAATCTGTAATTGTTATTTTTCCATCAACAGGCATAACATTTTCAGTTGCAGTCTTCAGAATCACATCATCGTCTTCTGCTCTTATAAAACTTAGATAAAATCCTCCTTTATAGATCGGAATAGTAACATTTTCAAAAAATCCTAATCCAAAATGAGATAAATTTCCAGCTGCTTCAAAAACACCAAATTTAAAATCTGATTCAAAGCCATTAGAAGTTTGAGAAATAACATCACTTTTTGAATACGAAATAGTTCCTTTAATTGTGCTTAATTGGCCACAGTTTTCGACTTCTTCTATCAATTTATTGTGTTTTCTTACTTCAATCTTAGAAAATAAAAACGGTATAAAATTATCGATTAATCTAACATTATCAGTTCCAAGATATGCTTGACCATCTTGTTTTGTTAAAGTTCCAGAAATATAAAACTGGAAGTTAGACGAGCAAAAAATTATCTCCAAAATCAATATTAAACTCAGTTCTTTTATTCGGTTCATTCAAATGTTGTTTACTAATTGGATAGAAATTTTTAAACTCCGCCCTTTCAATATCACTAGCATATTTTCTGTAGTCCGCCATTTAATAAGAGAAAATTTAGAAATTTTAAACATCATGTATAAGAAAGATATCATTTTTTTCATCGATCTAATGTACGTTTTTATAAGAAAAGATATAAATTTTAGTCATTTTTAATGATCTACTTCGTCATTCAGAAACATTCAGGATTCTCTTCCTTAAATTTTGCGATCTCGGTCACATATTTCAATAAAATTTGCACAGGATAGTAACCGCTATCTATAATATTGTTCCAATCAACTGTATCTTTATTTTCATCCAAAAACTTTATACTCAAGTGTTGATAGAGGCAAAGAACAGACATATGATCTTTTAATTGATAATGTATATTTTCTTGAATGAACTCTGATGATAAAGCTTGATATTTAGCAATTTTATACCAATTTAATTTGTTTACGTATAATCTCATCATATCTTCGGATAATTCATATTTTTGAGAAATATCATCCCAATGTTCTTTTTTCAAATCTCTTTCGTGTTGCATTATAAAAAGATCGAAAGCACTGTAATGTCCCGCCATCTCTATTTATTAAGAAAAAATTTCAAAATCAAGTTTTTATAAATTGGCTCTTTTTTGCGTCACATTCAGCACATTTTCCAGAAATTCTTTTAACTCCATTGATATTTGCGTAATATTTTATATCATTTGTTGCAGTTTTTTCTTTACATCTCACACAGTATATGAGCGCCATTTATATAAGGAAATTTTATCATGCATAAAACCCTGCGAGAATACCTATTTCAGTAAGATCTTCCTCGAACTTATTAATTTTTTCTTCTAATTTTTTAAATTTGACAGCATAAGAATCATTGTATTCAACAAATTTATGACCAATATTCTCAAAAGTTTTCGTAGCATCTAAACTAAACTTATCAAAAGACTCTTTAAATCTAGTAAGTTTTTCATTAATTTCACCAACATCGTCTACTGATCTTTTACTTCTTTCATCAAGTTTTTCATAGACTTCTGTTGTAAAATCTTTAACATGCTGTTTATGATTCTCATAATTTTGTTTTAGTTCATTAAACATTTTAATAGGATCTTCTAATTGAATCATTACAACAACATCAAATGGATTAATTCCTTTACTAACACTGCTAATTCTTTTTCCTTTAAAATCTAAGGCATTTTTAACATTCGGATCATGTAAATCAACAATATCGATGTTTTCTGATAATTTTAGAGGTTTTAAAATTTGTTCTTTAACAACAATATCATGTTTGTCAATACCAGGTCGAACACCGACAATTCTTTTTTTATTAGCCAAACTAACATAATTCTTTTCAACTTTGATCGCTTCAGTAATTTTATCAGCTTTTTCGATATGAGACATTAAATTGGTAAATATTTTTTTTGCACCATCTTCAAATTCTTTTTTCAATGTTTTTATTTTATCAGCAACTTCATTTGAACTCATGAAATTTGCAAGTTTGTTATCATATTCTGCTTTAAAATCTTCAATCTCGACAGCAAACATATCTGAATCTGGAAGGTTTTGTAATAAATTTTCTAACTTGTTATCAAACTCATTTCTCAAACTATCAAAATTCAAACTATTATCTACATTTTGAATAATTTGTGTTCCAAATACGTCAAAAATATTTTGTGAATCCATATTTATTAAGTAATAATTTGTTAACAACTTCTTTAAAATCTTTACCAGTACTCAGTTCATTCAAAACAAAAACACATAAAAGACCACAAATTAAGGGATCTTTATAGTCTTGAATCTGAGAATCATTGTAGTAGACGCTTGATTTTTTCAAATATTTAATCAATTCTATAGGTGGTTTGTCCTCAATTCTTCCATACGAATCAAAATAACATGCATTCTTATCATTTTTATAATAACAAATCCAATGCGTTCCACTTCCCATAATCGAGTCTAAATTCACAATTCCACATTCAAATTTCTTAACTTTTTCAGGTAATGTATCTCTCATGAAGATTCCTCTAAAATGTTTAATATTTTTGCAGATTTCTTCCAATTCCCCGAATGTTAAAGGTTTGATTTCAATTTTTTTTTAATGTTTGATTTCACGTAATTCAAAGTTTTTTCATCTAATCCAGATCCTATAACATCTTCCAACTCTTTATCTAACCAATTTAAAATGTTTCGAACAATAGGAATCACATCCTTTTTAACGATTGGAGCAGCTTTACGAACATAAGGAACAACATTTTTACCAACTGGAATATTTTCTCCAAAATCTAATAAATCTTTCAAAAGTCCACCATTTTTAAGTTCTTTCAACTGATTATAAGAAAATTCTATTCTGGTTCCTTTATTGTTTTTCTTATGTTTTTCGAGTTTTATTGTATTGTCTATTTGTTTAAAAATATCTTATCTTCGCCATTTTTTAGTTGATCTATTTTAAATTGAATACTAACGGGTATTTTCTTCTTAAAAGCGGATTTTATTTTTTCTTTCTGATTTTTGCTGAAATTTACATTCACCTCCATTTATATAGTTAAAATTTCAAGTTCTCTTCGATTCCCATTCCTAGTTTTCTCTTCAAAAACATTGCTCCAGCTGTTGGAAGCGCAACAAATCTTTCACCTAAACTAGCATCTTTTGATAAAAATCTATCCATTACTTTATCTTGCAAAACTTTATCTGCTATATGTCTGGAATTTGTGTCTCTATGTTTTGCATAAAAAATATCGTGTTCCATAGCAGCTTGATCTAATTTATTTATACCAGGATCTCCTCTTTTTAGTCTTTTTTCGAGTTTTGTGCCAGGCCCCAGATACTGATAAGTTGGTACGTGTAATTCAAAAGGTAAATTGTTGATAAAATCATTCAAAAGTCCACTACCCTCAATCATAGATGAACTTATTGCCGGCAAAATTCGTTTTAAATATTTAATTCCATCAGGTTTTTCAATCATTTCGTCAAGTTTGTTCGAAATAAAATCTTTAATTGCTTTCTTTTCATTCAAAAAATTGTTATTTCCAGCCTTCTCTTGAGCATAAATATAATTAATAATTCCATCGAGTTTTGTCAAATCGTCGATATATCTGTACTCAATCTTATTATCATTGTATTTTCTTACACCTGATCCTTCGATTCGTTTTTCCCAAATTGGTTTAATTAATTTAATATATTTTTTACCTCTACTTGACTTAGGCTTCTTAGTAGATGGATCATTATTTTTGTAAATTGAGTCAGATTCCCATAAAATTTCTGTATACTTTTTCAAATCTTCTTCAGAATATAAATTATCTTTTGGAGCGTCATAGTCTGTTAATAATCTCCATAAACCTTGAGTTTCTTCATATGTTTTTTCATTAATAATGATATCATTATGTTCAAAATTAACGGGTAAATTTCCAATCATAAAACTTCTCTTTTTTCTGTCCCAATACAAACCAAATTTATCATCCTTTGCTCTAGGAAGAAATTTTTTACCAATTTCACCAATTATTATATCCGTTGTTCCAGGACTTATTGGTTCAACTATGGTAGAGTCTTCAATGATTCGAGGTCTAAATGGTGTTGAAGATGATAATTTTGGCAATTCAAACTCTTCAGATTCTGGAATTGAAATATCGGCAAATTGTCGTACAACTGGAACCAAATTCATCAAATTTTGATTATCACTTAAAACATTTTCAATTTTGCCCTCAACGTTTTTTATTGCAGAAGTTACAGGTTGATTGATTTTTTTGAATAAATTCTTGTTCTTTTTCATCAATTCGAATCTGTTCTTTAAATTCTTTGATTAATTTCTTTTCGATTTGATCAAGTTTTTTCGCTTCTTCAGAAGTTACGTTCACCATTTAATTAGAAAAATTTTGAAACGTGAACGTGGAACGTAAAAACGTGAACACGAAACGTTAAAAACGTGAACGTGGAACGTAAAACGTGAACGTGGAACGTAAAAACGTGAACACTAAACGTAAAACGTGAACGTGGAACGTAAAAAAAAAACGTGAACACGAAACGTAAAACGTGAACGTGGAACGTAAAACGTGAACGTGGAACGTAAAAACGTGAACACGAAACGTAAAAACGTGAACACGAAACGTAAAACATGAACGTGAAACACGAACGTGAAACATGAACGTGAACGTGGAACGTGAACAGATTTACCGTTTTTCTGTTATTTTCATAATGTAAATAAATATTAAAGATAATATAAAAAATAATTGTAACAAATATTTTATCAAGTAGATTTGTCATACCATTGAGCAGCATTTATATTAGAAAATTTATTCAAATATTTACCATTTTTAGGCTTCAAAGTTAGATTAATAGTTAAAAATCCATAGTCTTCTTTCCAAATTTTATCACACAATTCATTAAAGTGGTTAAAACTCATATCAGATCCCACATAATTGTTGTAAATCTTTCTCGAATAGTGATCGTCTTGCTTAAAAACACACAACATATTCAAATTATTTCTAATAACTTGTTTATAAACCTTTGAAAAGCATTGAGAAAGATAGATACAAGATATGTTTTTGTGACGAGACATTACGAAATATTCCTTAATAACGTCCTGATTTTCCAAAATACAATCATCAAAAACGATTAACGAATTGGGTTTACATTTGCTTAACGGAACTATGTCCTCAGAAGCATTATAAAAATGTGATATTTCTTTGCTTAAGTTTCTTCTCAATATTTTTGAATCTTTGTTGTAATTTTTTGTATGCGTCTTGTTCTAAAGATTTACTAAAAACATACAAATTGGAATAAGGAATCAACCTATTGTAGATAAAATTCAATAATAAAGTTGTTTTTCCACATCCACTTGAACCAACAATTAACAATCTGATTGGTTGATCTTTCTTATTTTCTTCAAACGTTTGAAGTTTTATCTGATCTTTTTGCTTTAAAAATTTCTCCATTTAAATAGCGAAAATGAAGCTGTTCAAGTTGACTTCAGAAAGCTCTCAATTATTTTTAAACTTGGAACATCCTATTCATTTAGAGGAAGAATCAAATTATTTTATCGGTTTAAGCGGTTTTTATTCTGACAATTTTGTAATAAATATTAGTGAAAGTTCTCCTTATTGTATAGGATTTAGTGAGAAGAACATAACAAAATATTATGGCTTAAACAAAGGATATTATACTTTCGATCAAATAAAAAATTCCCTTAAAAATTATCTGAAAACATTCAAACAATCAGATAAATCTTTAAACTTTGACGAAAACAAGTTTGAAATGCAAAAAAATTATCTCTCTAATAAAATTCAAATAAAATCACCAGTAAGAATAATGTTTTCAGCAATTATAGTAGATTTATTAGGGTTTGTTCAAGAAACTATTGAGCCATATCAGGTATATTTAGGAAATAAAACGCCAAAATTTAGACCGTTCGATGTAATTGAAGTACATTGTAATCTCGTTGAACCTAGTTTTGAAAATCATACCGAACATTTACACAAAGAATCTGAAATTTTGTACACATTTTTCCCAAATGTTGTTTATGGATCAAAAATCAGTGAAAAACCGAATGAAATCGATTATATTCCAATTAGAAAAAATATTAAAAGAATTCAAAAAATCGTTCTAACTATACGAGACTCTGAGGGAAATTTATTAAATAATGAGAGTAAAACAACAATATATTTAAGATTGTCGAAAGAATGATGAATCAAGGAGGAACGAATCGTTCTTACCTTCAAACTTTCAAAACAATACTATTTTCATTAATGAATCTGGCCTCTATTCTCGAAATAAAAATGTTTCTATCTAAATGGAGTCAGTTGTAGACCTACTCAATAATCAACTCAGATTTGAAAACAAACATATCTTTACAATTGTTGACGAAAAATAACGAATTTTTGGTTTAAAGCTAAAGATGTTGCAGAAATTCTAGAATATGAAAATACGAAACACGCAGTTAGAGAGCATGTTGATAATGATGATAAATTATCATATTCTGAAATAAATAAGGTGGATCATTCGATTGCCCTACCTTCTAACTTTCAAAAAAATACTATTTTCATCAATGAATCAGGACTTTATTCTTTAATTTTGAGATCACATAAAAAAGAGGCAAAAATCTTCAAAACTTGGGTTACAAAAGAAGTTTTGCCCTCTATTAGAAAACTTGGTGAGTACAAACTTGAAAAAAAGATTAAATATTTAGAGGATGAAGTAAAACACTTGCAAATTAAAGATGAAATCAAAACGGAAATAATCGCAAAACAAAGTGTAAAAATTGACTTAATGAAACCAGACCTTGTTTGTAAAGATTTTGCTAAGAAAAAACACCATGTTTTTGTATTAATTAAGAAGAATCACATGTGGGAATATCCTTATTACGTTATCAGAGCTCAAAAGAGAGAAATACCGAAAAGATTGAAAGAACTTGAAATTGATTACCCAGAAATGGAAATTTTATTAAGACATGGAGATCCAAATAGTATAAATCTCTACAACCAAATGAAAGAATCTTTGAATATTTTATACAACGGAAATCATTTTACTACAAATATGGCAGAATCTCGACTGATTTATAGAATATCTAAATTACACGATGAAAATGTTTCTAAATTTTACTAAAAACTCTCGATTTATTATATTTTGTTTGTAAATGTTTAGCATAACTAGGTAACCATTGTAGAATTCTTTTTTCATATTCACAAGGCGTTTTGTTTTTATAACTTTCGCTGAAAATTTTTTTAGCACAATCTTTGCAAAAAGCATCTTTTCTATCTTTACTATACTGCCAGTTATTAAATTCAGAAACATTTTTAATTTCTTTACAAAAGTAACACTTTTTTTCTTCTAAAGTTAATTTGTCCATTTTATCATATAATTCCTTACAATAAGTCTTTTCTATTCTTTTCCTTATAAAATTCTTGACACTTTGTACATTTCTTTTGAGACTCCATTTATATAGAAAAAATTATTACACAATGAAAATGTTAAACTCTCGAAATATGATATTTTGTCTGTAAATGTTTTTGAAGATAAGGTAACCATTGAATGATTCGTCCACACTCGCAAAGAGTCGGTTTCTTTTGACTTTCTCGTTGAATTCTTATATTACAATCTTTACAATATGCTTGTTTTTTATCTCTACTATAATGCCAGTCGTAAAATTTGGAAATATCCTTAATTTGTTTACAAACGCAACATTTTTTCTCTTCTAACGTTAATTTTTCTATTTTATCGTATAATTCTCTCTCATATTTACTACGACAAACTTTACAATAATAGTATAATCCACCTTTGCTTCTTTTATCTTGAGAAAACTTCGACAAATCTTTAAATTCTTGACACTTTATACATTTCTTTTGAGCCTCCATTTATATACAAAAAATTATAGCTTTGACTTTCTCAATTCATATTCGTAAAAACTTCCACTTATTTCTTCATTATTTAAATCTTTTATACTATAAGTTACAGGATCTGTGTTATTAATTTAATAAATCACAAAGATTTCTCTTGACCAATTGTTCTTATATTTGTTCGAAAATGTTGTTTTTTTTACTAACAATTCTTACATGTTCATTGACTTTAAATTTAGTTTTCGTGTGAATTTCTGGTGGAACATACTTGAAAACGGTCTCTAATAACTCCTTTTCTGCATCTTTATCTACGACTTTGGGCTTCATTTTGATTGTGCTGTGAACTGTATCGTTATAATTGTTTACGATTTTTTGAAGAATATCGATCCATTTAAAGTTTTTATTAATCTCAAAAATTACTTTCATTCTCTCATTTTGAGTTCTGTTATATCTCTCTACAATACTTGATTTCTCTTCGTTTTCAGTATGATAAATCTTGATGTCGTATTTTCTCAAAACATCATTAAATTCTTTATTTTTAAACTCTAAACCCTTATCTGTATGAAGTAGGTTTGGAGGTTTGTGATTGATCCTTATGGCATCTTTTACTATATCTTCGAAAGCTTTTGAAACATCCTTGCCGTTTTTTCTTTTGATAGCTCTTGACCAAGCATATTTTGAGAAAGTATCAATAACATTTAACATATACTTAAATCCATCATTTTGATCTGAATAATTAGACATTATAACTAAATCTGCTGCCCATAAATCGTCAATTCCTAAAGTTATAATTTTTCTCTTTTTAAACTTTTTTCGTACTGGTGCATGAATTTCTCTAGCTTCAATCTCGATTTCTTCCTTATTCTTAGATTCTTTCTTTACTTGTTTTTCATAAGGATTCTTTATAAATTTACTCTTATTTGTCTTACATTTTGAACATTTTGCTGCAATTCTATACAATCCGTTTTGAGTTTGAACAATCTTAGAATCTATATTTTTCGTTTTCTTTTTACACTTGTGACAGTGAATTAAATCATATTCCATTTATATATCAAAGTTTCCAACTTTGTTTAACTCTTCTAAAATATCTGTTTTATATCCATACGGTACTGTATCGATCTTATTTTCTAGGACAATTCTCTTATCATCTTTAGCGTTCAGTGCCAGCTTGTTTATGGTAACTGTGTACAACTCATGTTTGTAGCTTTTGATTACTGTCATCTCTCTAAATTCTTCTTTATCTTCGAACAAACATCTCTTCAAGTTTTCGATATTTATTGTTTTATTTACAACGCTTCTCTTAATCCCTTTGCATCTTACTGGATTTTTGTCTAGATATTTGTACGAGTACATTTTCGATCTCAATCCACAAAATTCTTCTAAAACTTCGCTATTTAACTCATCTTTAAATTTCCCTATTACCTTCTTATTTTTAGTAGTGAAACATTCGTGATCTTTTGGATAATCACTTGTATCAAAGTCTTCTATATTTTCTTTAATAATTTTAAAAGGATCTCGTTTCAATTCTAGAAAATAACTGTCTGTATCCATGTAACAAAGATTCAAATCTGGATCAAACTTCTTTAATTTATCGTAATAAAACTCGTACATTAGCAATTTTGATAGGTCAAGAACTGAAAATCCTATGTAGATCGGTTTGTTAAATTTAACCTTTTGTTTATACATGTGACTCGCTATACAGTTGTCGTCAAAGATATTAAAGCATTTGAAGTTTGTTTTCTTGGCCTGTTTCATTGAAAATTCTTCATTTCCTAGTTTGATATCACATCTATTTCGCACATTTTCCATAGATTTTCCAAAAACTGAGTTGTTCATCAGCTTGTAAAAATCTTTCTCAAAGTCACTTGTAGCTTTGGTTCTCATGTTTGTGTTAAAATCAATGTACTTTTTCATAAAAGGCTTCTGATCAAATGCAATATCTCTATTCACATGTTTCAAAATCATACCTTGTTCCAGATAGAATTTCAAATTTCTTGAATGAACAACGTATTCAGTTTTATCCAGTAAAGTTGTGCAAAGTTTGTTTTTATAATGTTCGGGAGCAAGAGGTAAATCCTTGTGATGTTCATGTAAATTTGTTGGATATCCTAGATCAACTTCGAGAATATAGCCATAATCTTCGTCGCCAGTGAGTTCCAAAATTGTTTCTTGCCACTCTTCTTTTGTATATGTTTTAGGATTCATCCACTTGATATCACCATATGGTAAATTTTGCATAAGACCGTAACCATAAAGGTTGTTTGCATCGACGTACAACAAATAGTTTTCAGGTTTTGTCTTATCGAAATCTTTCAAATATTTGTTATTTGCTTTAACATATCGCTTAATACATTGAGAAATACCCCCACGAATGCCTTTTTCAATCATCAAATACATGTTATAATCGTTAATTAGCTGAAGCTCAATTTTCGTTAATTTTAACATAGCGTCCCATTCGAGACTTGGAGCAGTCAGATAATGTGCTGGATCGAGTTTGTAACAATTCAAGCAAATGTTTCTGAAGTTTTCAAAAATATCAGCAAGCAATAAAACATCTTGGATGTTATAGAGATCTGAGTAATTACCAAGATTTTTATCCTTTAATTTATTCCAAACAGCTAAATAATGTTGAAAATCTTTCTCAGATATGCTCTCATCTGTTAAAAGTGAATAGAAATCTTGAATTTTTAGCTCTTCTGTTTAATCAAGTTTTTCAATACTATCGATAAATTCATAGGGAAATATTCCTTTTCCAGATAGAATTTTAAAAATCTCGTTGTCGTCATTTGGCTGTCTTTTTAGAATTTCATTCAATATTCTTCCATCCTGTATAAAATGATTTGTATGTTTAAAAATCTTCTGTCTTTAGATTTTTAGCTAACTTTTCTATAGATGAGGCCCATAAATCTGAACGTATCTACGAAAGAAAACTTAATGTATTTTCTAGGTTTATTACCTTCGAATTCATATCCATATCCAGAATTTACAGAATAATTTATATATCGTTCATCGGTGTTTGCAATCAAATCAACGTTTCCATATTGTTTAGCCAATTCTTTTATGTACAAATGAGTATCGTAGTTACTCATATTGTGACAGAAAACTGGAATATTTTGAGGAAATTTGAGATTCAGATTACAACATAAATGAGCAGCACCTCGAAAATTTGCCGGTTTAAATGACAATGATCTCTCACTTTTAATCTTTTTTCTTCATCAAAACCTTCTGTTTCACAGATATGACAAAGACTGGAATTTTGGTACGCTAATTCTTCTTCTTCGGTCAATTTCATAGGTTTTTTGTTCTTAGAATTATACTTTTAAGCTATGAATTTTGATATTTTATTGAGCTCTTCAAACAATTTTGTAGGAACATTAGGCAAATCGTCTTCATTTTTGGCTCGATAACATATCGGTTTGTACGTGCGATTGGTCACATTCGACACTAAATATAGAGTAAAACCATAAGGAATATGCTTCTGAATCTTGGTTGTAGTCGATTTTTGCGGATTGTTTTTGCATGTCGGAATCTTCTCTAATATGCTTTCAAAATCCATATAAATAACGTAAGGATGAGAAAATTTCTTTTGATAATTAGTAAATGTTGTCGTTTGACCAGGAAACGGCATAATTGGTTCACAAACTTCATGTTGCTAGCAAATTTCTAAATGATCTGTTAAATCTCCAGATTTGTAGAAATGGCTTAAACATCTTCTACATAGAAAATTTTTATGTCCATGTTTGGATGTTTGAGAACTCACTAACCTACTTAAATCGGTTATCAAAACATAATGAGATTTGTCTTCTTGTTTAACATACAATAAATCGATTTCTAACTCGGCATCATATTTTTCAGAAATTTGTAACGGAACAATGTTGAGTTTTTCGTCATAAGTATAGACATTGATAGACATTTTAGGATACTTATACTTGGAATTGTAACTTCGGTTTTCAAATGATTGTATATCTTTTAAGGACATTGGATACTCGAAACCTGAAAATATCTCGTCATTTACAAATTTTTCATATTGTTTTGATCTTTCGCAGTCTCTTTCAGGTTTTTCAATAGCGCATCGGATAGAATAAATAAAGCAATAGTCATTTTTATTTTTGATATTTATACAAGCTTTTTTATCTTTGATTTTCTTTGGTAAATCGATATATGATCCTGCGTTCATCATTTCGTGTTTATTAATGCTCAAAACTAGTTGTTTGCATCTTTTAAATGTCCATCCTGAACCCCTATTTGGATGATTTGTCTGTTCTCGATGTGATAATTTATTAAATTGTTTAGAAATAAAGTCGTTTTACGTCAAATATTTCGTCTGCTTTTATAGTAAAATACATTGGGCAAGTTTGTGGTTCACCGTTTACTAAAGTTCGTTCATATTCACATTCCAAAGAGAGATATCCTTTCATATTTTTAACATTCTCTTGAAATTTTTCTATTAAACTTTTAATTTCTGGCCTCATAATTGATAGATATTTGTAAATTGACATGGAATTGTCGTTCAAGTTTGTTAAAATGTATTGCTTGAAAAGACCTTGTATAGAAGATAAAACTTCAACATCTATGATATTTTCAGATTTGTATTTATCAATTTCTTCGATCATTTCAGACTTAGTTTTATCGTTTGTTTCTATGGACAATTTTTCAGTGATTGATTGAATTTTTTTCATGATTAAATAGATTGAGATCTTTTTTATCTTGCTTAAAGCTTTTCTTTAATTCACGCAATTTTTCTATATCGTACATCTTTTCATAATCGACAATTTGATTTTCTTTAGCCCAATTCCTCAAATAATTTAGTTCTTTTTCATAAATATCTTTATTTTTCAGATGATTCTTTGAATTATAATGCCTGGTGTAATGATGTTCAAAAACATCTTTTTTGCAGTATGGACATGATACCTTTTTCCTCTCCATTTAAATAGGGAAAATTTAAGTGTGTCAAGTTTCACTATTTAGTAAAATATCTTTTTATTAAGGAAAAATTATCAACTCCTAAGCCCAAAGTCGGCAACAATTTGAGACAATTCAGCAGATAATCAAGGTTTTTTAAGGTCCCTACACACTAGTATTAGAGTTTTTTTGAAAAATCCTGAAAATCTACTGAATTATCTCAAACCACCGCCAACCCTAAGCTCAAAAGTTGATAACTTTTCCTTAATAAAAAGATATTTTACTAAATAGTGAAACTTGACACACTCAAATTTTTTGCTTATGTAAATGGAGCTACTAAAGGAATTAAATGAAGTTGGTGAGCTAAGATTTAAAGTATATAAGAAGTTGAATGAATTAGAAGAAAATAAGAAATACAAAATTTTGAATCTGGAGAAAATGAAAGATAAATTCGGGTTTACAATAATTGCCGAGTTGGAAGATTATAAAGTACACTTACCGAACAGATTTTTGACTGTTTTGGATGAAAAAAAGATTAAAGAATTGAATAAAAATCATAAATTACACTTGATTGTTACTGGAAAGAAGACTATTAAAGATAAAGACTGTGTTACTATCAATTTTGTAGAGTAGAAGATTTTTCGTTTATTCCTAGCAGACATTTCAAATAGATTGATTTCACAGCTCAAGAAAGTAGAAGCGAACAGCTATAGATTCGGTAATTTTTCATTCGTGAGTTACAGATTCGTTTATTGTCCTTTAAACAGTATTTTCCCTTGATTTTCTGACTGTCCCAAAAGTGCGCTAGAATCGGCCATATTTCATATCTACTTATATATATATATATATATTATTGTAATTATTATTATTACCTGACGATGATTTGCCTTTTGTCTGTGTCTGAATGTTGGTTACTTTTAATGTAAGGTGTTTTACGATGTTCTATACCTTTCTCTGCATATCTTTCAGACTTGATCTTATTTGTTATTTGTTTTAACAGTGATTGTTATTTAAATTGATATGCAGAAACAATTTTAAGTTACAAAAGATTAAGAATGCTATTGATCAAAAAAAAATCAAAACCAATCAGCAGTTGATCAAAATATTTATTTAACTACCAAAGTAACAGCTAAATGTTCTGAATAACAATGTGCCCAACTCAGTGATTAAACTTACGAAACAAACGTGTTGCGAATTATAGAGGCTGTGTACTTTTAAATGTAACAGATCATTTCATTGTTTTGGAATTTTGTTTGTAAAGATAAATATATGGTGATTGTAGAATTCTTATCCTATAAAGATCCTAATTTTAAACCAAACTTTTCCACACATATAATATTATTACATATCTCAAGTCAGCACATAGTGCACTTGAAAGACTGGCGATAGGGGTGGTGGAAAATGATATCAAACCTAAAAACATTAACGTAGTTGTCAAATAAATATATTATTTTCTTGTTTCAATCTACTAAGATTGCTATATTAATTTTTTAAAACATATTCTGAAATACTTCGTCGCCGTTACCAAGTGTTTGTACTGTAAAATGTAATACTTTCTAGTGAGAATTTTCAGGTAAACATTATTCTCTTGTCGAGTAAGTATATATTCTCTACAGTCAATTACAGCACACGTGACTTAACCTACATATTTCAATTAACCAATTTAATAAGGGAGGGGAGTAATACATGGTAGGAGGGCGACGACCTGCCAAAGGACTGGCCCTAGTACCATGGAATGCTCTAAACCTGGGTGCGCGTAACAGTTTCACTGCAGCCATTTCTGTTGGTTATAGTAACAGTGGTAAATGCACAGCAACTGTTTTAAGCACAGGCAGACCCAATCCCTGCCGAGGTTGGTAATTAAGTATTTTGAAAGTAAAACTTTTATAGATCTCATATACATTTCGTTAAATATTTTAATCTGTATATATAAAAATAAATATATATATATATATATATATATATATATATATATATATATATATAAATTATTGTAATTATTATTATTACCTGACGATGATTTGCCTTTTGTCTGTGTCTGAATGTTGGTTACTTTTAATGTATGGTGTTTTACGATGTTTTATACCTTTCTCTGCATATCTTTCAGGCTTAAACTTATTTGTTTTTTGTTATAACAGCGATTGTTTTTAAATTGATACGCAGAAAAAATTTTAAGTGAGAAAAGATTAAGAATGTTATCGATAAAAGCAAAATCAAAACCAATCAGCAGTTGTACAAAATATTTAATTAACTACCAAAGTAACATCCAAATGTACTGAATAAGAATGTGTCCACCTCAGTGACTGGACTTAGGAAAAAAAACGTGTTGTGGATTATAGGGGCTGTGTACTTCTTTAAAATATAACAGATCATTTCATTGTTTTGGAATTTTAGTCTTAAAGTTTATTATATGGTGATCGGGGAATTCTTATCTTAGCAAGAAACTAATTTTAAATCTTACTTATCTACACATATAATATTATTACATATTTCATGTCAGCACATAGTGCACTTAAAAGACTGGCGATAGGGGTGGCGGAAAATGATATCAAACCTAAAAACATTAATGTATTTGTTAAATAAAAATATTCTGTTCTTGTTTAATTCTACTAGGATTTCTGTATTAATTTTTAAAAACATATTCTGAAATACTTAGTCGCCGTTACCAAGTATTTATACTGTAAAATTTAATACGTTTTAGTGAAAATTGTGGATAAACATTATTCTCTTGTCGAGTAAGTGCATATTCTCTACAGTAAATTACAGCACACGTGACTTAACCTACATATTTCAGTTAACCAATCTAATAAGGGAGGGGAGTAATACTTGGTAGGAGGGTGAAGATTCGGCAAGGACTGGCCCTAGTACCATGGAATGCTCTAACCTGGGTGCGCATAACAGTTTCACTGCAGCCATTTATGTTGGTTATAGTAACAGTGGTGAATACACAGCAACTGTTTTAAGCACAGGCAGTCCTAATCCCTGACGAGGTTGGTAATTAAGTATTTTGAAAGTAAAACTTTTATATATCTCATATACATTTCGTTACATATTTTAGTCGGTATATATATGTATATATATTATTGTAATTATTATTATTACCTGAGGTTGATTTGCCTTTTGTCTGTGTCTGAATGTTGGTTACTTTTAATGTATGGTGTTTTATGATGTTCTATACCTGTCTCTGCATATCTTTCAGGCTTGACCTTATTTTTTTTTTGTTTTAACAGCGATTGTTTTTAAATTGATACGCAGATTCAATTTTAGTTACAAAAGATAAAGAATGCTAACTGCTTACTTATCTACACATATAATATTATTTCATATTTCATGTCAGCACATAGTGCACTTGAAATACTGGCGATCGGGGTGGTGGAAAATGATATCAAACCTAAAAACATTAACGTAGTTGTCAAATAAAAATATTCTGTTTTAGTTTAAATCTACTAGGATTTCTATATTAATTTTTAAAAACATATTCTGAAATACTTAGTCGCCGTTACCAAGTATTTATACTGTAAAATGTAATACGTTTTTGTGAGAATTTTCGGATCAACATTAGTCTTTTGTCGAGTATGTGCATATTCTCTACGGTAGATTGCCGCATACTTGACAACCTAGTAATGTCAATTAACTAATCTAATAAGGGAGGGGAGTCTTACACGGTAGGAGGGTGACGACCTGCCAAAGGACTGGCCCTAGTACCATGGAATGCTCTAACCTGGGTGCGCATAACAGTTTCACTGCAGCCATTGCTACTGTTTCTAGTAACAGGGGTGAATGCACGCCAACCGTTTTAAGCACATGCAGTCCCAATTTCTGCCATGGTTGGTTATTTAATATTTTTAAACAACATTTCAAATATTTTATAAAAATGCCCTTTAAACATACTTTTAGGCAGTTTTTTTTTATTTTTACAGATCATACAGTGTTACATACCAACGAAAGTAAAGAAAAAAATGTATTTATACAAAAACTATATAGCTGAGGATACATGCTGATTACCTGAACGATTACGTGTTTGTGCATTATATTTTACTGTGTTAGGACCATATCATCATACTTTATATACACTAGTTAAGACTTAGTACTGAAGTGATATAAACTTTATAAAGAAATCCCAACTTGGACTGGCTGGCTTGTTGCTTGGTTTGGCTAATACTCTCTGCTAATATCTTCATACTCTATTGGGATAAAATTCCAATTATTAAAAAAAAAACATATATGTCTTGATTGGTATTTAGGACTTTTAATAAACATTTCAATATATTATCATAGACAATTTCCTTTGTGAAATTTTTCGGGGAATTTTTACCAATCACAACATGTCACGAGAGTAACATGACAAAAAACCACACGATTTACTAATAGTAATGATGTTTTATAAAATACCAAAAAGGCGGAGCAAGCACATTACTTGGATTACACGATTGTTTATTTATTTTTATTTCTTTACGAGCAAATCTGAAGTTTTACATTTGTTTAATAACGTTTTACTTTTCACCAATAACGGAGTTACGAGTTTTAACATTCCCAATAGTAAAAAGGATTTTGCTTAGACTTAACCATTGTAAATTTGTACAAAAAATATGTATATATAGCAATAATATTACTTACTTATTATTTATTACTGTAAATAATATTATTAAGTTAAAAAACGTAACCGGATCAATATCTCCTAAAAGAAAAGTGTTTTGTGGAAGAAAAAAGAAAAACTACAACCAAAGATGATGCTATTTTGTTAAGAAATAGTAAACTTCAACTTGAAAAAAAAAACAGTTTTGATCTTAAAACAGATTTAGAAGATGCTGGCTCATATTCATGACTCAACAGTCAGAAGACGTCTTTTGGCCGTTAACAGAAAAGCCAGAAGGCCAAGGAAAAAACAACTATTAACAGCCGCTATGATGAAAAAACGGTTGGCTTGGGCCAAAAAGTACAAATTTTGGAAAGTTGAGAATTGGAGGAAGGTTTTGTTTTCTGACGAGAGTCATTTTGAAGTCCAAGGTAGAAGTTTTCCTTTGTAAGAAGGTCAGATAATGAACCTGAGTCACCGAAACATTTGCAACAAACAGTAAAACACCCAGTTAAAAAATGTTTTGGGGTTGTTTTTCTTTTTTCTGCTTAGGGCCTTTGTTACCAATATCTGGAATGATGAACAGTGAGAAATATATCCCTATTCTACAAAGCAGAGTGATTCCTGAACTTAAAAAATTAGAAGCTGACTATCACGTAAAATATCCTGTGTTTCAACAAGATATTACACCCTGTCACGAATCTAAGGCAGTTGAAAAATTCATGGATGAACAAGGTATTTTGTGCTTGGAATGTCCTAAAAACTCGCCTGATGTCAATTCAATAGAAAATCTCTGGTCCATTTCTAAGAAAAGATTAAGAAAAAAGGACTGCACAACTGAAGAAAAGATTATTTCAGCCCTGATTCAGGTTCGGTTTCATGACCTTGAAATTCAAAAAATGTGCAAGAAACTGGTCGATTCAATGCCAAAAAGTCTTGAAATGTAGGGTAATTTTGTATGAGTTATTGATGGTGGGGCCTTTCTCTTGTTAAAATAAATTACACATATAGACTGTTACTACTGAAATTATCTCTACTTAATTTTCAACACAACTACATGCAAATTAATCGAAAGAGGTCTAAAATAATAAAAGCAGTCCTGGTTATAACCTGAAACCTTGCCTCGCCCTATAACTAACTGAGTAAATGAATACCATATTTCCAAGTCTATACATTCGTGTTTTACAGTATAGATGAAACAATAAATATTTGCATTTTATGATCGCCTTTTATTAGTTTGTTATAAACTATAACTATAACTGAATACAGGTTTGGAATTTGTAAAATTCTAATTATTACTCTCTTTCTAATTTGTATCCGATTTTCAATTTTTTTATATAAACCAATAGTTACGCTGTTTTTTTTTTTTATTTAGTATACTAAAGACAGTTTTTGTAACTCATGCTAATTTAATTCCAATGAATATGAAATTGCACATGGATAACAAGGGCTACGATTGAGGGAACAAATAATATAATTATTTTGATTTACCTTTCAGAGACATAACAGGCCAAACCTCTGAGTTCATTTCTCGGACACTCAGATTTCAATATCTAGTGAGAATTCTAGATTGCAGTTGACGATGGGTTAACTTGCACTAACTGTTGTAACCTCTCACTATAAGACACCAATGCACACATTATTCTACGTTATATTAAACCATTGCGACAATTTTACAAAAATTGCAATATTTTAAAGTTGCTTTTCATCACTATATGTATTGTCAAATAAAACAGTGTTACACCCTAGATTAATGACATTATTTATACATCTATAGTTATATTAATGCAATGTGTATACACTCTTACTTGGTTTGCTGAAAATAACACATAAGGTAAGGAAACCATTAATAAATAATCTTTAAATGTAAACACAAGCACATCACATAATAAATAAAGCCAGCTGGTTTAAATTTTCCAAGTAATAATTCTCTATGGAATATTTGTATTAACTCGGGATCGGTAGCGTTATCGTAAGGAACACGAGAGGTAGCGCGTATAGGCGCTCCCTAACATCAGTTTAGTGTGCTTATACAGACTTGTTTTGGCAGTTTGAATAAATTTTATAACATTTATAGTATTCTTATAAATTTTAACATATATTACATCCATTATATATATATATATATATATATATATATATATATATATATATATATATATATATACATAATGTAAATACCTACATTTCTATCTGGTATTACATTGTGACATGATCGGAAACTAGTTTAACTTATTAGAATGTGTTTAATATTACGGTAAATATCAAGAGAGGGATGAAAGTAACACAAGTATTACATTGCTAAGTGAAAGTATAATTAGAATTGTTCATCTAAAATTCATGTCAGTCCAATACAATTTCAATAAAAATAGCTCAAACAAATCGTCAATGACAAATGTTTTCCCCTAAAATGTTCTCTTCAGTCAGTTGTTTGGACTTCTTGGGAAACACATTCACTGCATACTATTTTTGTTTGTCCAGTATGCTCTTTGCAAATAGATTTTCTGCAATTACCACAGCAGACTGAGGTAAATCGGTTCTTTCGTACGGGGCAGTAGGCACACCTTGGTTTCCGCCCGAATGTTTCTGCAAAGATAAAGACACATACCATAGTTATTATAATTATGTTTATGTACTATTAATGATTATAGTTTACATTTATATCAATACTATTTGTTGTTCAATTTAATTTTCTTTGGAAACATAAAGTACGAGTATATTGAGCAATAATTACCTTGTCTCTCATTCCTGACAGGAAGGTCTTGGCCAAGAACGTTTTTGATTGACTGTCTGAGTCCAATTGATAGCACATCGACTGAGGCACGTCTCAAAAGATGTGGTTTGACCAGGTCCATTGCAAGATTGGTGATGAATTTTCTTCTTGGAATTGTATCTCCCGTATTTGAGAAATAAATGATCTGGGCATTGACAGTAGCCAGATCAAGAAGACCACAGAAGATTACTAGAGGCCATCTGTTGTTGACTCTTTTGACACTATAGTCTTTTTTCTTCCTATCAACAACATCAACACCTCCTTTAGTTAAATTATAAAACGTAATGACTTCTGGTTTGTTGTCATCTCCGGTTTCAGGGTCGATGGTATCATCATCATGTAGAGTGGAAAGCATAAGAACATTTTTATTTTTCTTGGGCACATATGAAACTAACAAAGTATTATTAGGTTCTTTGCCGAATCCAAACATACTGCTTCCAACTGGTCTTTCCTTGACATTCAAAAATTCTGGTGGTAATTGAGGCTTGTTTTTTTCTGATTGTGCCTACTATTGTTGTCCTATGGTTAGCATACAGATCATTGGCAAGTGGAACTGAAGTAAAATAATTATCCATAGTAAAGTTCCTGCCAGATTTGTCAATGGGTCGGAATATTCTCTTTACGACTGCGGCTGCAGAATTGTCTGTAGGGTAAGGACATCCGGCTGGTTGTTTACCAGGATAAATTTCCATATTAACTGTAAAAAAGGTTCTGGCATCAACCATCGCATAAATTTTAATTCCATATTTGTCAGGTTTACTGCTGATATACTGGCGGAACATACATCTTCCGCGAAAACCCTCTAACATCTCATCTATTGTTAGGTATTCCCCAGGTGTATAACTTGAATTACAACTACTGACGAAACTCTCAAAAACCTTTCTGATTGGAGCCAGGTTGTCAATTTTTTTACGAGCATTTCCCTTGTCATCGAACCGAATAGCCCTATACAACTGGTGAAAACGTCTTTCACACATTATTGCTCTGAAACACTCTGGAGCTGTACCATTAGTTTCCCACATTTCTGATGTGTTCAAATGGTTGCTTTTCTTTACACCCAACATGTATAGAACACCAAAAAAGGCTAATAGTTCATCAAAGTTAGTTTGGGGACAGTCTTTTTCCTTCTTTTGATACGAATTGGCCATTTTAGATAGCTTTGCATTTGTAAAATATACAATATCATTGTTAGTTTCATCAGAAATAAACAATTTCCAACAATCTACAGCGCTTTTCCGGTTTTTCGCTTCACCTTTTACGCCGGGCAGTTTAGTAATAATATTATTCTTAATAGTTTTTCTTTTCTTATTTTGTTGTTTATGTACTTGCCAATTAGTATGCTCGTCCTTTCCAGTATATTGGATTCCAGACGGCTGCATTGTAGCTGTTGCAGGTGGACGTTTCTGGCTTCTATGCTGACTTGAGGGCTGCAATGTGGTTCTGGAAGGTATACACTGAAGAATTGGAGGGTTAGGTGGTTCAAAAATTGGGAGATTGGCTCTTTCATCACTAGCAGAATCATTGGATTGCTCCGTATCAGTATGATGTGGAGAATTTTCAGTAGTAGCGTCACTTTCACAGTCAGAAGCAAAAGTTTCATCAGTAGCGACATCGTTCTCTTCTTCTATCCAACTCAAAAGAACAGAATCACTAGGTCTGTAAGCCATTATAACGTCACTGTAACACTTATCAATAGAACATCACAACAGCGTAAAATGAACAAAACAATAACGCCAAAGGTATCGAGGTTATAGCGCACCTAACACTGCCAGCGACGCGGTCGGTATCGTGGCGAGGCGCAGACTAACAAAGCCGGCGGGGCGCACTTCCCCCTCCCTCTCACAGACCACGTGTGCGTGAATCATCGCATAACAACTTCAAAAACGTGACTCAAATACTCATTTGAGAATAGCTGGAGTTTGAAAAGTTTGAGTCTAAAATTAAAAAAAAATTCTATATAACAAACGTTTTTGTTAGGCGCAACCTAACGACGCTACCTATCCCGGGTTAAATATCTAAATTGTACTGATGACCAATTTAATATCCAGGAACGCTTAAAAATAAGTGGGATAACTATCCCAAATACACTATAATCCAAAAGGATATTTGTGTTCAACATAATTTTATGAGCTCGATTCGTGCAATATTTCATGTTCTATTGTAGTTTTTAACAGGGCAGGCCATCCTGGAATTTTTTGATATATTTTAACGAAAAAGACTACAATATTTTCTTCGTGGTTTTATAAAACCTTGCTAATGTTATCAATTTACGCTGTATAAGAGTAGAACCAGGTCGCTTTATGTACTTAAAACCGATCATCAAACAATTCTACAATGAATAAATCGCTGTAAGAACACTAGTTACACACCACTCACTTTAACTACTTTAATGGTCGATATATGGTTAGCTCATGGTGTTTTTGAATTCTAGGTGTCCAACCTCGCTTCTGGCCGGTTCTATTCCTTCTACCTGTTATTAATTGTTCTGGTGATGAGAAACTTCCGTAGTTTAGTTCCTACAGAATGGAACAGAGAACGTTATACGTCATAATACTTTAGTGAAATACGAGTGAAATTTATGTTTATTGCTTTAAAAATTTCTAAGCTTAGTAATATGAGTATACTTTTTATTTATATTTATCATATTGCATCAAAATGTATAATCAAAGAGATGAAAGAGATGATGATATTTACTAGCATTTACAGAATTTGATTTTTAATGTTTCATGAAACAATTTGTCATTTTAAGAACTAAGGAACATTTTAAAACTAGGCGAAAAGTTTTGCTCTCTTTTAATTTTATACAACTCATAGGCTTAACTGATATCCTTAAAGAAAAATAAAAAACGGCTATTAACTAACTATTTACAAAATATTACAAATAAGAATAAGCATTGGTAAAAGCATTTTTGGATTTTTTTGTTTTAGATCAATTTTAATGTACATATATTATTCATTTGAATAAATAACGATATTTGATTGATTTTTGTATAACATTTAGTGTAATGACTAATAAACGTCTTGCAAAATCAATCAACAATGATTCCCTGGAAAATCCAATAAATTAAGGCACTATTTAATGGCAAATTAATACGTTTAAAACAAAAAAAGAACTAAGAACCTTAGAATCTAGGGGCTTAAAAAGCGGTTCTTGTTGGAGTCAGTGATTTTCCGTTACCTTTCTTGCTTCAGGGTGTGGATAGATTTCTAACATGTTGCATTTGCCAACAAGTTTTTCGTACCATCAGAGAAGATTAACAGAAATTTAATACCTATTGCAAACAACATCAATACATGTATACATAAATTAAATGATTTCTTACTTAATTTTAAAATAAAGACACGTTTTCCTCTTGTCCTAAGGGAATCAAAAGAGAAAGGGCAGTCACTAGTGTTAGTTCTGAATTCACTGTTATTTAATTTAGCTCGGTTTCATTCTAATTTTTTATAAACTGTTACAAATTTACTAAGTAACAATAATACTGTAAAAATTGTATTGAAATAAAAAATATTTTTAAGACAGAAAATGTTTACATCATTTGTCATTATTCATTCATCGCTAGCATCCTGAGTTAAATATGTATAACTATATTTACGAACAAAAGTCCTCTACACCGTCCGTTAGAGTATTCCTGAGTGCCATAGAGTCTGCAGTCACCCAAGAAATTTTCTTCCATACCTATGGGATTATCGGTTACAAAACTTTTAATAAAATTGAAGGACTAAATTGTAATCAAATCTCCAAGGCTGTATAAAATATGTTTGATTACTTATTCTGGATCAATGCTTAATCGGTGAAATCAAACTGTATTAAAATTCAAAATCAATGTCGCCTAAAACGCTACAGGCCGAAGCTACCTTCGATAGACCACTTGTCGATCATGTTCACAGGCCCTGAGTCGATAGTTTCCACTTGGGTACTCTCGACGATTAGCATTCACATCAATTCAATAGATTTTGAAAGCTGACAAAATTCCCTAACCGAATGGATTGGAAATATGTCTTCACTATATTAACTTTTTACAAGTGACATTAGAACTAACTTATTTTGAACTGATAGCTAAATTATAATTATTAAACACGTTTAAAAAGGTGAAAAGTATATAACTACTACAATAGGATAAAAAAATTAAACGAGGCATAAAAGTGGTTCCAAGCTGTACCACATTTAATGTATTCGAAAAGATCATTGATAAGGGTAGGCCAAAAGTAAGAACAACTTTTCCGGCCAGTCTCTAGCATACCTCTAACGAAGTCCTTGCACGGTGAAGGACGCATCGTTCAGCAACATCTTCCCAAGAACGTACTTAGGCTCCTGTAGAGAAGCGTAAGAACTTTTGAACCATGCAGCACGTCAGCATATTGAATAAGTGTTATATAGGAAGAAGGTGAGCAGCCTCACGATAAAGGGACACATGGTCAAAACGTGAGAGTAGTAAATGGTCCTTGCTGCAGTGTTTTTCAACTTTAGAATCCTTCCCGTGTCCTCCCTTGAGAGGCTACTCCTATATTATGGGTAACAGTAATAAAATACTGCAAAATGACGGGCGAAAAAGATTACTGAATCACCAGGGTCTGGGATTCAAACATCACCATCACCTCACGTGGCCGAGAGACTGTATCTATTGTTGTGGACCTATATGTAAAACTGAACACATGCTGATATTCAACTTGAGGCCGTTGCTGACAGCCCAATGATCTTGTCCTGATCAGAATTTATATCAGTGACCACAAGTTTCATATTTTCATTTTTATATAAAATATGATACTGATAACTGTCTGCATGTAGATGGACTGTGAAAATTTGTACACGAATGTATAGATTAGATGAGCAAGCCGCTTAGAAAGGGGTGCAGATCTTCTTCCTTTGACAAAGATCACACGTGAATCAAATATTCCTACAAAGTGTTACCGTACAGACTAACAGACGGATGGATTGACGTACTGACAGATGTACAAGAACGCAATTTTAATAAGACCTTGTTGTTGTCTTAATAATGTTTATATTTTTGGAGGATATCTGCTCCTTTATTACAAACTACTGCAATTACAATCAAGAATATAATATTGCAACAACAAATATATTCTCGGGATGTCTTTAAAATAAAAATTATTATTGGATGTGTCCAACTAGCGCTGTACGGAGGTGAAATACTGTGAGGAAAGCAAAACGTTGTGAGAGTGCAAATTTAATGAAACCCTTTGTTAAGTACTAATGCGGCAAGCCGGCGTTGTTTGTTGCCGGAACATGCTCCAGACTTTACGTGTGGCCAGTTAAATTTTCAATTACTTCTAAGAAAATGACTGCTCTTACGGGGTGTACAAATATTTTTCCATTTACTAAAATTATGTTCGAGATTATGTATTTATCATTAAGTTTTTCCACAGTTTTGGAAATCTTCACCAAGAGGTATTATTATCAATTTCTAGCTATTGACTTGATTGAAATAATAAATTGATTTGAACAACCAATCAAACCAAATAGCAGGAATCAAAGATACAATTATCATAAGAATTATTTAGAGTTGAACCGTATACTACCTAACAATACTTATCATCGTCTCCATGAAAACCGAAACAAGATTTTAACATGGAGTGCGTTAAAAAGCATAGCAAGATACGATTATCAGTATTGGAAATAGTAAAATTTGGTATATACTATATTAGAAAATTAAGAAGTCCAAAGGTTTCGTAAATGAAATGGATGAATACGACTATTATATAATATTTTAACCAAGGAATATTATAAATTAAATTTTAAATTAGTCAAGGTATATATTTATTAGAAAATTGTAAATGACAATGAAAAATTATCTAAATTTGTCAGTGATACATCTTATTCTGGATTAAACGAGAACGAGGTTGTTATCCAGCTGTGGGAGTATCTGAACGTATTCTCACGTCAACTCACCCCCCCCCCTGATTAGCAACTTATAGCTGTAATAGGTACTCTTAAACTAATACAAAATCCATAAAACCTTCACGAAGATTTACGGATGGTATCAACTTAAATAAGAAATGTACTAAAAGTACGCATATGAGATTTACTGGAGTTTAATTAAGGATAAATATACACTAAAACGTAGAATGAGGTGATGCCCGATGAGCTAGAAAAATTTACACTAATTGTAAATCTGTACTTTATTCAAATATTTCTGTAAATATAATGGTTTTGCAAATCTTATAATTAAGATCATAAGAAATTTTAAATTTTTATGTTGTATTTCCTGATTGTTACAGGGTGATTGAATTGCAGGTCGCCCTTATCGCACTAATACATACAAGACACATAAAGTACTGTAAGCACGATATACATCAAATAGATGCATTTTGAATTGAGGTACATATCAACCAGTAGAATTTTGCCGAGCGTTATCGAAACGTAAGTTACCCTAATGGCTACGTAAAATTGAAGAATAAATCTTTGTAAATAAACACTCCGTAGTTTGGCCTAACTATTTAAATGGCTATAAACGCAGCGTTACGCCCATTGTCCTGAATCATAGTAACCGATAAATTTTCTAAAATTAAACATTGTAATTGATATTTGGAGATGCCTTAAAGAAATTTTAGGAATAATTATCAGAAAATAATAGTAACTATGTCATAATTTATTAGTTTATTATCACTAATAATTAATCATAAACTAATAAAATGAGGTTTAATCAGATAAACTATTGTACTGCAATAATGTAATATACTTGTAATATATAAATCCTAATCACGGGTTTACCATTAGAATAGTTAAAGTGACAACATGATTTGGTAGCAGTTGAAATATGCATTCCAATGAGAATGAGTTAATTAACCCACGTTTAAGTAGCGGCGCGGCTCGGTCAGTATTTAACAGAACTACATGCAAATTTATCTAAAAAGGTCCAAAATAATGAATGTTTTTCCCAATTCTAACCGAAAATCTTGCAACGTCCTCTCTCAATAGGTAAATAAATACCCTAACAACAAGTCTATTATCCAAAAAAGGTTATGAATATAAATGAATTACCAAATATTTACAATTTATGAACGCCTTTTATGAGTTTGCTAATGTAGGTAAACGTAAAAACTTGTAATAAATGTAAAAACTAAAGATTATTAATTTGTTTTGTTGTTTGTAAACTCATGATACTTTTAACTCATTCTAGTATAATATTGCAATAAACAAAATTAAATACACATAACAAGGACAACGAACGAGGAAGAAAATAATATATTTTGATTTACCATTCGGAGTGGTGCCAAGCTGGGCCTTTAGGTTCTTTCTTCAAAGACTCGGAGATTTTAAGGCTTAGTGAGAATTTCAGATTTCTGTTGACGCGTAGGTTGACTTAAACTAACTGATCTAACCTCTCACCGGGAGACATCAATGCACACGTAAGTCCACATTATATCAAGCCACTAAGACCACAGGTCAAAAAATTAAAACTTGGATTTCATGAAAACGACTGTAAGACGAAGTATGCTTTGTTGAATAAAACAGTGTTTAACCCTAGATCAATTAGACCAATTTATGTTTCCGAAATAGTTTACTGCAAAATATTTATACACTGTGATTTGTTTTAATGGAAATAATACATTAATACGTTAGAAACCCGTTATAATTAGGAAGAAAATAAATGTAAACATAAAAAATCACGTTTAATAAAACCAGCAGCTGGTTTAATATGTTTCAAATTAATCCCTGTGGCACAGCTGACAAAATATGTAAGTGGTATTGGTGAAACTTTTTATATCCAGAAACGCTTTGTGATTTTACAAACATTTCCTTGAATTCATTATAATCCAAAAGGATATGTCAATAACATAATATGATGAGCTAGCTTCTTGTTTTCTTAAAATTATAATCTTCTGCAATTTTATCAGGGTAGGGCTTGCTGGTATTTTATCGATCCATTTTAGCGTAAAATTAGTTCACTCTTTTCTTCACCATTTTCAGAATACCTTGGCTTTAGTTGTCTTTCTTTTCTTACAAAATTTCAAATATATGCCCTGTCCTTTCAATTTTAAAATACTTAGACATTTAGTACATATATTAATTGAAATAAATGTACACTTAATTTGTATATATTATATCAGTGATTTACAATCGATGTAGACAATTGCGGTTACATTTGATTAGCCCAGTTTTGTTGCTTGTGAATATTCCTAAAATTCCGCAAAGTTACATGTTCTACTTTTGTGTTTTTACATAAATACAAATTGTTGGTTTATAAATACAAGGTACGAGTATAATACGCTTGCACACACTTGTTGTGTAATAGGCTTCGATAAAATTGCATGCTAAATATTAATCATATAGCTCATTTCATTATCGTCATGCTGTCATGCAGATAAATCATACAGAACAGAAAACTTAACATCCTCTCAGTAGGCATAAACGAAATTGTATCAGTCCACTAAGTGCTTTAATGACGTTCAACCAAATTCTACAGTTAAACATGCATAATCATAGACCTTAATGTTGTCTATGTAGAAATGAAGTATCCTGAAAATTGTAATGGCTGAAGATGATATTTATTGTGATATCATGCTAAATGATTCATTCACATTTTTTTCTTGAGTTAGGTTAAAAACCTGTGTTTTAATAATTAGTTCTAGCGAGGTAGGCAGTGTACTACAACGCAAGAATGCGCTGAAATGATGCGTTGTTAATTTTTACGATCCTAGTATTTTTCTTTTTATTGCGTGAATAATCTAAATATTCTCAAATCATTGTTTTCAACTTACTACTTTAGATTTATTTCGTAAAATCAATACTCTCAGTCATTCCAGGCTCTTTAATAAAAATGTCACTTATAAATGTGTGGAAGATTGTAATAAAGAATGATTTTTAAATGTGGAACAATAACTAAGCAGTCAATAAATAACGATAATATACATTTAGTTATGTGCCAAAGAAAATTGATGCAGCAAAACGTTTAAATTTTAAAACAAGGTATCTATGTTATGAACACTTTTCGATAAAAGTAAGGTCCTTATAAATGATATATTTAGAGAAGCTTCATAAAATATAATGTGACAGAATATTATATAATAAGAATTTGATGATTAATATACAATAAAAAATTATTTACCTTATGTTTTATATCAATAATTAACAAAAATTTTAAAGTCATGTGTTATATAAAAGAACAATTTATTAAAAGTTTGGTTACAATACATCAAAATAACTTTAAAAAATTTGTACATATTAGAAATTGAATATTACAAATTAATTATTCATTTATTGATTTGTTCTTTTTTCCTTGCTTAACTAGCTATTGATATAAACAAATAGACGTTTGATTTACAGTTATTATTGAGTTTATTTGTCACATGTGTGATACATGGTTTCCTGAATTCTACTGCCATACGCACATAAGATAACAAAATTATATGCAACATAGAAAAGGTTTTGGTGCATGTTAGGTTTGAATTTATAAAAACATTGGTTTGAATTTTTGAAAGATTTGGAATCATAAATTTGGTAGATCTTACTTGAGTTCAAGTCCAGTTGTACTTCGTGTGTTCCATCGACACTTATTCATCTTCCAATCATCCTTGTCGGTTTAGTGTGGATTTAATACTGGCAATATTAATCCTTGAAGATCTGAGAGTTCTGGTTGCCATCTAATATTCGAGTGGTCATCGTATAGTAAATGTCTATTCTGTTCTTTTACCAAAATTGCTAATCGCCAATTTAACACAAATAATAAAATGTATGACTATATTTAATAACTCAAATGTTGATTAACTTCGTGTATTTTTTAAATAAATTTCTTGAATAGAAAAGGTTTCTTGTCGTCAGTCTAATATAAAGTCATGATTCAAAAGAATAAATTCTATTATTGCGAAATCACCTTCTGATCTAAATTCATTTTATAACTTAAGGTGTTGTAAACGTACTTCGCATTACAATCACCTTCTTTTTATATTAAGATTTAATGCATTCTGTGGTATTTGGTCTAAAGAAATTACTTTATTTTGTCTGATTTTACAATAGCTTATGTATTTCTATCTTATATGCATGATATTTTGCTTTATGTTAACGTCTAAAATAGGTTGCTAGTTTATCCTAATTTCAAAATTTATTGACTCATGTATGTTTATAGTAAGTTATCCAAATTGTATGAGTGCATGTTCTTCTTCTTGTATGGATTCATGTGTGTGTATGTGTATGTAGTATAAACTCCTTTAATTATTTAATAATATTTTATAAAAAAACAAAATAATATGAACTATTAACTTGTCAGAACAAAACTATAATATTGTTATTATTAGAAAGTCAACAAAGGTGTCTTATTGAGGAATGGTACAGCTTCTGTCTGTCACTTTTCTTAGTACTCTCTATTTATCCAGTACAAACCATTCTATTTGATCTGTTTAGTAAAGATCAAACATTTTATGGGACTATTCTTAGCATAAAAATAGGAGGGGTAGGATAAATATGAAAAGTAAAATTTGTCTGTCTCTAAAACAATGTGATACAACATGGTAAGATACTTGTACGCTGCCATGATGCCACTATTAAATTATGTCATGTTGACAGATACTTAATCATGAGATGGATGATGTGACATGCTAGCTATGATTGACATCACTAGTTCAATTGTTGATCCTATGTTCATTAGGAGTATTTGCAGTGGGTTGGCGTATGATAGTGTCATGATAATTTAACTTTGTAGGATTGTGTGTTGAGAGAGTGTCTTTTGATGGTGGTAAATGGAGGGACAGGATAAGGGGGAAGAGAGAGCAAGAAAGAGATAGAAAGAGAGAGAGAGAGAGAGAGAGAGAGAGAGAGAGAGAGAGAGAGAGAGAGAGAGAGAGAGAGAGAGAGAGAGATAGATGTTGGTTATTTGTGGCGTGAGTGTATAAGTTTGTGAGGTTCAAAGCCTCCTAACAAACTATTATTGATATGGTCTTTGTTTGATAAATTAAGTTTAACTTGTTATTATTTAGCATTCATCATCACCTTACCATTTTTCCGTTGTTATCTGGCACTCCTCTTATCCTCTAACACTTGCTTTGTTGTAGCTATGATGTATTAGTTTTTTTTTTTTTTTTATTATATTACAAGGGTATATACGTTACATTAATACATATTTCTATTGTAAATTTCATGTTTTCATTAAGTTATTTTTTCCATATGAAGATTTTACAGTACTTATTCTTTCAATTAATATATATTCATGCTGCTGATCACGACTCGATCTCCACACACATGCTGCGTGCATGTGGAGATAATTTCCTGTTTTTGTATATATGTGAACTTTATTTCTATAAGGAAATAAATATGCATTTATTCATTGTTCTTGTGTAATTAATTCTCTCTTCGTGAGATAATTTATATGACTAATTTGAGCTTCACGATTGTTCTGTTTCAACAAACAATAATTATTCCTCGTTACTATGAAAACACAATTTAAAACCTATGACCTTTGAACAATGTTTTAGGACAGTGGCATCGTAAGTAATTTGACTTCAAGTCTTGCTACAGAAAAATTTAGCTGAGTTAACTAACATTCAGTCTTCTTCCGACCTATGACCAGAGCACAACGGCTGAACCCCTGTTGTTTTGGCTGGGATATTCTTCAAATGGATAAGTCTAAAACATCACAATTTTCATTGAATACAATTCACCTAGATGTTTTCTTGTATTTATGTCTGTATATGTTGTCTGGATATTGGTGTTAAAACATTAATCCTTGAGTTTAGTAGCAATTCATAACTTATTTACCTGTAGAACAGCAGAAGTACTATAACCTACTTTTTTACTGTATATTTTGCTATATGTAATTACTGTATAGGCACCAACCATTACGACACTTACATGTCCATTATTATCACTATCGCTGAGGCAGTACAGTTGATTAAATATTTGAAAAAATTTAAAACCTTATCACTCTACAATTAAGTAATAAACGCGATTGATTTGCATTGTTCACAGTCAACATTTACGTGTATTTCCTTAGACGTACTTAATTGTGGCTTTTTAGACTGAACTAAAGTGTGTTTAGTATCGTAGACACACACAAAGGAAAAGAAAAACGTTGTGAGTTTACAAATGTAATAATAAACGAATTTAACAGGTAAATTGGCGCCACTAACTTTTAACAGAAACTCGTGTTTGCTACAAAGTTATTTAAAATTTCTACGTTGTAATTTTTACTTTGAAAAACATTTCTTCACTTGTTTATTGTTTTAAGTGGTGTATTTTCAGTATTCCAGCAACCAATTGTTATGGTTCAATTACTCAAACAGGTTCTTGAAACTTTTGCAATTTTTTTGTGAAATTACATTTTTTACGCTTTAAACACTTAACACTGACTCATAGACAAGTAAATATATATTTAATTATATTTAGACATTTTAACTAACGATTTTCTCTCCCTTTTTATCGCCTGGCAGTGATTAAAATATTACCTAATATTTCAGTCAGTATTAAGTATAAAGAACCCGAAAAAATGTTAAGGAAAGATTCCATTTTTATATTTTGTATCATTTTCGATGCTGTGTCGTTTTGATTCTACTAAAAGTAGCATGGTTTTGCCAATCGATATATTCAAGGTCAACCAGTAAACTCAGATTGATTGTGTCATTCATAAGCTTTATATGAACACGCGTAGGTCACCCTGCGTTCTAACTGTATTATCTCATTCAACTAGACAGTGTTGTAAGAGCTGTAATACATATGTTTATGTTTAAAAGCATTATTTGTAGTATTTTCAATTGGATTAAATCAAAATACACAAAAGATACAATCGTTAACAGTATATCATGCAACTTGACAAAAGCGAGGTTGTTTTATCAATCAAATAGTGTCATCCACTAGTAGATCATAGTGGAACGGAAGTTTGCTAATCAACAAAGGGTTTTGGCTACTTCCCCTATCCCCATAAAGAATAGTCTGAGTCAGAAATATATATTCAACGTCACCAAGCCATAGGAGGAATGCATGTGTTATATACTGCAAAGCGCTCAATTTTCTTTTCCCTCAACCTTCTCCTTTATAGCAGAGATTTGGGATAAATGTGCATTTTTTCCAGTGTCCCTAAGAAAATGCTGCTGTTCATTAATCTGTTCGTGATAAAGGAACGGTGGAATTACATTAGTGCGAAATCACTAGCTGCTTATAGTGATTCCCGGCTTTTTCCCTAGGCTTTGATGGCGTACTGACAGGATTTGGTACATTTACCGGTTTAGCTTTCCTGTGATAGCGGCACACAAAATTTCGTTTTCCACTTCTGGAACACAAAAAAATATTCAATTAAGAGTTGGTCCTCGTTTCGTCTCCTTTGACGTCACCAGGACGTTGATAATGGTAGTACCCTCCGCTACCTGTAGTCGTTGGGTTAACTTCCAACACAGTATCAGTGAGAAAAGGACGGAAATTATTAACAAAGAATATTATTAAGAATATTTCATAAAAGGAAAAATTTAATGAGAAACATAAATCTATGTATTCCATTGTTACAAATTTTCTACAGAAACGATGGTTTCAATATCTAGTCGTTTGTAATCGTTTAAACTTGTCCGTTGTTGTTCAATGTTTAGCACTGGTCTTGTCGTTTTAATCTTATTCTTATCATTTATATGAAATTCTTATCATATCAGATCCTAATTATATTAATTCAAAATTATCTATAATAATATTGATACATCTCTCAAGTCAGCATATTGTGCACTTGAAAGATTGGGTGGAATTAGATAAAAATTCTATGTCAAGCGTAACTACATTTTATATGGTGTAAACACTTTATTACCCAATAAAGTTAAGGACTTCAACCGAGAATAGAATGAATTGCCCTTAAATATCAATTGCTTTCTTACAAAAAATACTCTTTTCTTTTTTAAACCTACCCGGATACTACAATAATAATTAAAAATTATACAATCTTGAACTTTTAACCGTATAAACCAAGCAATTATACTATAAAGTTCAACACGTCTTAGTGAGAATTTACGGATCTACATTATTCTCTTATCGAGGAAGTGCATATTGTCTGCGGTAGATTGCAGCACACATGACGTAACCTACATATCTTAAATAACCAACCTAATAAGGGAGGGGAGTATTACATGGTAGAAGGGTGACGACCTGCCTAAGGACTGGCCCTAGTACCATGTAATGCTATAACCTGGGTGCGCATAACAGTGTCACTGCAGCTATTGCTGTTGGTTCTAGTAACAGTGGTGAATGCACGGCAACTGTTTTAAGCACAGGCAGTCCCAATTCCTTCCGAGGTTGGTAGTTAAAGTTTTTTAAAGTAAAATCTTTATAGATATCATATACATTTCCTCCCTCACATATTTTAAGTCTGGCAATTTTTACCTGACGGTGATTTCACATTGATTTCAGAGTCTGACGAATGGTTGTTTTTAATGTAACGTTGTTATGATTTTGTAACCTTTATTCTGCCTATCTTTCACGCTTGGTCTAATTATTCTTACTTTTTCTTTGTTTTCACAGTAATTTGCTTTAAAATTGATTAACAATGTCAACTTACAAAAGATAAAGGATGCAACTGACCAAAGCAAAATCAAAACCAAACGTCAATTGTTTCACAAAATAGTTTTTTAACTACCAAAGTAACATTTACATGTACTGAACAAAGCGTGTCTACCTAAGTGACTGGACTAACATAAAATAAACGTGTTATGGATCACACGTTTCAGTATTTTTTAAATGTTACACATTATTTTATTGTGTTGGAATTCTCCTAATTGATAATTTTTTTATGTGCGGTTTATGTGTTTTGAGGTTATGAAATAGTTTTCACTTAAAATATATGCTTAGTTTTCCTATAAATATTCGTAGTCACAAGATCTAGTGGACTCTTTACACGTTATATGACGCATTACTTTAGAGACAATAAAAAAATTTAAATCGTTTGGAACGGAAAAAGGTAATAAATAGAAACTTTTGTTCATTATAGGAATTGAAGTGAGGCCGTATTTCGATTTCGGCCGCAGGAACTCGAGAGACGGAGTGGCGATTAAAGTACTCATGTCGGTCTGCCTTGACGTCAGTCATTTCTTTCCTCAGTGTGTTAGTGACCTCACTTATCTTTGTCAACATCATGATTTGTAGTTTATCCATCAAGACAATCTACATTGACAAAGATTACTTGCGTAAAAATGTTACTGGTAAATATAATAACCATGACGTTTTATAAAACTACAATACATTGTTTTTCTTTGATAGTTCCATCAGACATTTGAAGAAACCTTAATCCCACTAAGTTTAAAATGTATCATATACATTAGCTTTTTCAATATTTCAGTGCAAAAACAAAACTTAAACCCGTGCTATCTTTAGCTTAGGTCCAATATTCAACGTCTTAGACAACTTGACTACCGGATCTTATATATATATATATATATACGTACATCACTAAAATATTATCTATAGTAAGTATTAGTTTAATAATTGACTCATTATGTTTTGTTTATTAATATGAAATCATGTTTCAGCATGATATATTTCTTATCCTCAATGCGAGATGACACAGTAGCGTAAGTATTTGGGATATTTCAGGTGTAAATGTATTATTAAATAAATTATTAACTCATTAAAACTATGTGCTACTGTCTGCACCAAATTCAATGTGGATCTAATAACAAATACGGTATTTATTAGCTCAAGTTTTATTGCATATTCCCATTTGTATTCCATCAAGATGTCGATTTTAATAAATACATGTATATGAAATCTACCTAACTGATAACACAAATAAAACGTAATAATATTTAAAGCTAAAAAATGGTTTTCCCTGTTTATAACAGTACTTCCTGAATATCGAACTTATGGTTACGACATTTTGTGAAATGAAACATAATAGGACTAGATACATCAATATTTCTTAGTCACAATATCGTCTTTCTTATGTATCTTTGACAAAGTATTTAAGAGTCACAAGTCCATCCTTCAAAGATTAGGATGTTGATATGGCATTCTCCCTTAGGCTACATAAAAGTACTGTATGTGAATATGGAATTTGAGTACATCAAAATACTCGAATAGCAAAATTCTTACATATTAACTTCCTAGGTTTGGACGAGAGGTTAAGGACAATAGCGCTGTTTATACATGGTGTGTTATTTGTAATTATTACATAAAATAATAAAATTGGTTTTTTAGCCTCATTATTAAGGAAGATATCGAGATATAACACAATTTCCTGTATAAAACTGATTATCCTTAAAAGAATTTTAAAACGATTTACTTTTTAATAGTTTGCTATTAAAAATGTTTGGCTTTTCGCATATTTATATTTACTAATTATTGTATTATGATTTTGTTACATTGATTTTATTTTCCAGTTTTATTTTCCTACAAAGATTTCTATGTATTTTATTTTGCTCATAGTATTATATTAATTCTTTAAAACATGAGTATTTTATTATTCAGTTGAATCTCATATATTTCAACAAAATATAAAACAAACTACAGTCCAATGAAATAATTCATGAAAAAAATTAATGCTACTAACAGTTATTATGTAATATCAACGAAGATGTTATTACATTTACCATTGCAATAGTACTGAGAGAAATTGTTACGGTCATATCCTCTAATATATACTCATTCTCTCAACCTTTGATACATGAGTGGCTTTTCATTCATACTCTTTCTCATTACATTCGCAAGGTCAATCTTCAGGATGACTGGGAGGAGGCCGGGGCCACTATGACGCAAGTGTGCAAGTGTCCATTACATCATCAACAAAAGGTAAACTGCTCAGGCACGTCCTATAATTACTTTATATATTACCGTAAAACAAGTAAGTTCATTTTTATTCACAGGGTACATACAACACAAAATACTTTTTCAAAATTAACATTTAAACTAATGTTTCGAGTTTCATACTAATATGAAAAATGGACATTTAGGGTATTATTTTATTTTACATATAGATTTACGAAAAAACCTCAAGAATAATTGGATTTTAATTTAAAAAACTAACAATATCAATGCTACTTATTTTCTTATTTTATACTAATATAGTAAATAATAACATGGGTTGTTATGAAAGATTCAGAAGTTAAATTGTATTACTTCAAATTAAAACAACTTATTGGCACCATTTAAATTTTACATTTTATATGCAAGTCATCATATTATTAAAATATACAGTATTATACCAAACCAAATAAATGTTATAATTTAAGTGATTAATTTCATATGTTTTGTTCATTACTAGAAAGTTCTTGAAATAATACTGCTACATCAAGCCTGTAGAAGGTTTTCTCAAAGAGAACGTAATCTCCTCTTCAAAATCTATGGAATTTGAGAACATTAAACATTAGAACATTCCCGAAGCTTCACTGGAAATTTGTATGCCTATTTCTAAATATATACCTCATTAGTTAGAAATAGATATAATGTCCCCTCAACGATTTTCTGTAATAAAAATTTAATTTCGTGTCCCGTGTATTGTGTTGGGTTTCTACTTCCTATAATCACTGCAATCGTTTGTTTCCTTAAGTAGTAGTCACGGAGAGAATGGTTTGTTGAATAAAGCTAATGAACAATTCCTCCATATTTGTTCCTTGAGGTGCTGTAGGTATGCCGTCCCAATGTGTTTAAAGAAAAAAATTCAATACTTTACATGTACACATTCACATTTACTTCATTCAGGTAAAATACACAATATAGTAATTGGTTAAATTTGTTGCCATGATGTTGAAATAAGAAGTGTTGTTACTTTAGTTATGTAGCAGCTTTCAGAGGACTGAGGCTGAAGATAGAGGCGGTACCTTTTATGCTTTCATATTATAAACGTAAAAAATAAAAACTAATAGTTAAACTAATTAAACACATAGTCGTGCTGTCTTAATACAATGTTTACACATAATAGCTTACCACACTTAACAGATTCTTTTACTTCATATTTTCCAACTTTAGAAAACCAAGATAGGAATTTATTACAGCTTTAGTGACCAGTGGGGCGTATCCTGAAGTAATTCCCGAAATAATAATAAACCTATATTATTCACAGTAACCCTAAGAATGTCTATGTAACATTTCTATCGGTTGAATAGTCTAGGCGTGAAATAAAAATAAACACGAAAGGCACATTCGCATCTGTAATATTACTAGCAGTTACCCGTGGCTTAGCAGAAATTTTTTTAGATTTTTTACATGGTTTGAGTGGATTCAAATATGGTTGGATTGAATTATATTTTCGTCCCCATTATTGCCTTCTAACGACGATGGAAAAATATTTTATAATTATGTTTTGTACATGGTTTGAGTGGATTCAAATATGGTTGGAATGAATTATATTTTCGTCCCCAATATTGAGTTTGCCTTCTAACGACGATGGAAAAATATTTTATAATTAGGTTTTGTACATGGTTTGAGTGGATTCAAATATGGTTGGAATGAATTATATTTTCGTCCCCAATATTGAGTTTGCCTTCTAACGACGATGGAAAAATATTTTATAATTAGGTTTTGTACATGGTTTGAGTGGATTCAAATATGGTTGGAATGAATTATATTTTCGTCCCCAATATTGAGTTTGCCTTCTAACGACGATGGAAAAATATTTATAATTTATATATTAATGGTCTTTTCAATTTACTCATATGTTGGTATTTTTATTCCATAGTTGATTTGGCCTCTTTCACGATCATGATGGTCATCAACCCTGGGTATGACATGTTTGTAGAGGGCACTAAAAGGCAAAGGATTTTCCTACTTTTTTTGGCAGGTCCATCCCAAATAACCAAGAAACAGTGGATTAAGAGAAGGAAGTAAGTTAAAGCGTAGACTTGTCTGTTAAAAATACTCAACGCAGATAAAGAACTCAAATATCTGTATTCCAATATATATTCTAATACAACGGTGTTTTTGAATACACCGAATTCGATTCTTCCGTTCGAATAATAAACAATAACTGAGAGGCAATATACACAAGCTCCATCGGCAGGACCGAACCGATTATCCTTTCTTATCCGTCCGAAACTCTTAAAGTTGAACTTTGTAAAATAACGATGGTATAAAAAATTAATACAGTCAAACTTGGATTATTTAAAACTTAATTTCCAATCCCTTGATATCCCTAAACAATGAGTATAAAGTAGGCTACTCATAATCCAAATTTTAGATAACCTGGTATTTATTATTTCTTTGATATACTAACTATCCAAGTTCTATTTTATTTTTTAATGCAAAACACTATTCATCACCCGTAGAATTACGTTGTACATACATTTATACTTACTACAATCCATTCAAGAAAGATTGCACAATGGTTTTGTGTTATTAGTTAATGTTTTTGGGGAGTAGGAATACTTCAAGTTATACTTAATTATTGCCTGTCATTATTTACAAACGATTATTCCTGAGGCATAATAAATATCGTTTGTCATATTTATAATAGAACGTGTCTGAATAAGGATGTAAAACAGTTAACGTGACTTAATGGAATTATATCTTGACAGAACATATTTTAAATAATAATTCTAATACAGAATACTCCTTTATATAATTAAATAAATATATCTGTTTAAATTATAATACACTTTAACTAATAAAGTGGTTTTAAGTTATTTCTACATTTAAATATATAATACATATTATTTGAATAAAACATATTTCAATTCTTAATAAATGGCGCGTAAACTCAGGAAGACCTCTTTATACTCTATAAATAATATCGAATCTATCCAGAGCCTCTCTAAACTCCTATAAAATAACGTCGTTTTCCTACCGTTATATACTTAATTTTCACACGTTTTAACCGTTCTTTGACGCATGAATATGAGTAATATTCTAAGATGGCTGGCGAAATTGGAATTTTTAATATTATAGCATTCAAACATATGCCGTATGTGTGTCCTCAGACCTCAGCTTAACTAGGAGACATGGAACGTTTCCAGATATTTAGATAGTGGTAGTCCCCACCCCATTAGGCTATCCTAGATACGCCTATGGTAGCACTGTTAGCACGAAAATCGTTCGTATAATGGCAGAAAGAACGCCAAAGTAAAATCATTGTACAGTGCATAGGACAGAACATGTTTTCTGGCACTTTGTTCTTGCTTACCAAACGTTATATTATCAATGAAAGATTTAATTGTATGGTAGCTACGGATTTTCTTTTGCTATATTTTTGATCATAACAAGAAAAATCGATAAATTTAGGGACTTGTGCCCTTAATTTTAATTACATTGAATAAACAACAGCATAATGTATAGTTTTAATTATATGCATTAAAATGTGCTAAATATGCAAGCCTATAATAATGCTTTGCAAAATAACTAAAATGACGAAGTTGTTTTTGTTGTCGAAAAAAATTATCGTTATTTCTTTTTATGAAATATTAAATTATTTGCTTAGTCCTTTATTCTATTTATGCTGAATTTTCTTACATAACGCCAAATGCTCAAATCTCCATTACAGATATAATATCGTTTAAAATTGTAAACATGTAATAAGACATTGCACTTAATTATATTATTATTATGGCCATAACCACACTGTTTGGGACAACAAAATAAGGACAGAGAATGAGACATAGTCAAGTATGCAATTATCATACTTCACAGGCCTTGTTCGACTGCAAAAATTCTAATAACGTGTGATAAAGGGCGTTGTACCTTATTTTACGTATTAGTGCAATCTAACATTTTTAAATTACCTCAGAAAAACTATACATAAATAATTTCAAGAACGTAGCTGCCATCATTTCGTAAGTTAGGCAAGTATCAGAAAAAAATAACCATGATCGCTGATCAACTGATAAACAGTATTTGTCAAAATTGAATTTCATATTGAGATTGTTTTATTTTTGTGTGGAAATCATAGAAAGTAATGTACGTTCAACGATAAAGGTTCTTCAATATTAAATATTCACGGAGACAGCTTCTCTAAAATTTATATAAAAATATGAGTATACTTCACAAACGATAAAAACTATCATAATTAACCTATCATATTTGCGGCCAGATTTATTCAAAAGAGTTCTTTCATGTTTACAAGCATTGAAAACTTGTTGTGAAAAAAAGTATAAAGGGTACTGCCAAACTAAATTTTCAATACTATCCAAACATTTTGCTATCTTTTAGTCATAGACAAGTGTAGGCTAAACTAAGTTTCTTCAAAGAAATTTTAAAACAGTTGGAAACTACTCAAATAAAAAGTTACCTAATAAAAATATTGAAAACATGATATTTTATCAAAAATAACTAGAATAAAATTGTTTCATTGTGCATAAATATTGAAATAACTGCAACAAAAAATAATCTGGAAAAGGCGCCCTGCTATGCAAGACTATATTGTAATTACCACTATCTTGTATGTTTAAAAAACATTTCAAAATATGGTGAGATAAATAAAATTAAATCTGTTGTTTAATAAGTGAGTACTTTTTTCAAATTTCTTAGGGAACTATTAATAACAAGAATCACTAAAAAGAGAGAAAGAATTAAAGATTATTAGGTTGAATTTTCATTTGATAAATATATCGTAAACGTTACAACTAAATACAAATTCCATTATTAGCTAAGAATTACCTATCAGTTTATTTTATGGAAACGTAGGTTAAGCTGGGTTTCTCCAGGAAAAATGTAACTGTTATTTTTATTAGGAAAATGTGACTATAAATAATGTTAAAGTTGATAATATTTAAGTAATTATTGCTTCATAATAAATTTATATGCGTTTCACCTACTCTATGAGACTAAATATTTAGTATTTACTACTATTTTTATTTATTTTTTAATTGTAATTATAGAAGTATAGCTTTCATCAATCTCTGAATTCCATTGTTAGAAAGTTTCACGAGCTCCTCACGTGTGAGATTTAATGGGGTGATCAACCGAGGTGGAGAGAAAGAGTGGGGATGGAGGGGCCCCTCCTGCCAACTACAGATAGCCCGTGTGAGGAGCTCGTGTCAGTTATGGATCCATCAGTATAAACATAAACATAACCTAAATGTGATAGTGACATTTTTTTCTAACCACAATTGTTTTAGAGTTTCTTTACTCGTATTCTTTTTACTTACTTCTAAATTTGTTAATCTAGTATCGCCTTTTATACTATTTTCTTCCATAAATAAAGGTAATTCAAAATCAGAGTCATTTTTAAATTCTAGTTTATTACAGCTATTACATAACTCTTATTACAGATTTTGTAGTGTAATTATTAATTTATTTACTACCAATTAAGGACTCCACATTATAATATGTTGCTTTTGCCCTATTAATTTGAATATATTCCAATAGCACGAAAATATTATGATATTTTATTCGTTGTGCACCATCTCACATTTTGTAAAGTGTCTTTGGAGTTATAAAGAAAGTTCAATATTAATATAATTAATTCGATATAATTTCTATGTTTTGCAGATATGTTCGGATATAAAACGACTCATTAATTCGGATATAAAACGACTCATTAATTCGTAAGATAATAGAAATCAGAACCGTTCCGAACTGAGGTCACTATTAGCCGCATGTACAGAGTTTGTCAGGAATTTTCGGGATTTATCGGTACTGCTCGGCTCTGCTCGGCTCTGTCCCCACTCTTTCTCTCCGCCTCGGTTGATCACCCCATTAAATCTCACACGTGAGGAGCTCGTGAAAGTTTCTACGGAAATTAATGTTAGAATTATTTAAGTATTTTGTTATGAACTTGTGTTTGTAATAGGTCGGTACAACATTTAGCGGCGTTTTATATCTGGCGAAGGTGGAATTACCATCCTTTCAAGTTCCTAAAGTTAAGTTATAACGTCAATAACTTACAATAATAATTATATACCTATCAAGTAAGCACCTAGTGCACTTGAAAGATTTTGCAAGATTTCCCTCTACCCTGAAAGACAAACCAGACAATCGACGAGTAGCGCCTTTATCATAAATATTAAAATAGTAACGGAGAATGAAATAAGTTTTCTTATTATCTCATCCAGTTCTTTTTATAAAAATTCTCATTTCTTACCTAAATCTACTAGGGCTACTTAATATTTATGGAATACATAATCTGAAAACAAAGTAACGCTTTCATAAAGTATTTATACCATACAGTTCAATGAGTTACAAAGATGAATTACGGTTCTACATTATAACTCTTGTCGTGTGGATGCATATTTTCTGCGACAGATAGCAGCAAACGTGACGTAAACCGTGATATTTCAATTCACCGATCTAATAAGGGAGGGGAGTATTACCATGGTAAAAGGGCGACGACCCTATTGGCCCTAGAACCGTGTAACGCTCTAACCTGGGTGCGCATAACAATGTCATTGCAGCCATTGCTGTTGGTTCTAGTAACAGTGGTGAATGCACGACAACTGTTTTAAGCACAGGCAGTCCCAATCCCTGCTTGGTTGGTCATTATAAATGTTTAAGTTAAAGTTTTAATAGATCATATGGAAATTTCCTTTATAATATATTTTCCAGAATTTTATTTTAATTTTCACCAATCAACGTGTACGAGGATAACATACCAACCAGTAACAAAGATACTTTTCTGTGTAAAGTCAAACATGACCGAACATCACGTTCCTTGGCTTGGCCACTACTTTTTTTTGAAACTATTTACTATGTTGGGTGTAATTCTAATTGTGCTGAAAAACTAAAAGATAAGTCTTTATACATGATGTAATTTCAGTAATGAAATTCTGATGCGCCGAGCTGGCATGTCACTGGCCCGGCAACATTTAATAGTTGCATACAACTGACTTTCTATAATCTGTATATTCTATTACCTAGTAGTATACATTTTTACAAAATTTGTGCAATAAATTACTTATATATTCATTAAATGAAGTTCCCACACGTCTGAGCCAGTGACATGGACATGATGCAGTGTCACATAAAATCGCTTTATTCCTTTGGCACCAGAAAATATATTTGATTTTGAAACTCAATATCATTGTCAGGTTAGATTACAATCCGAATGATTAATTCATCAAAACATATAAATCGGAAACAATAAACATTATGAATTAGAGTAACTATGTATTACTGTTCTTCCTCTAGAAGTATTAAAATTGTAATTTTGTCCAATTTCCAAAATAAACATTAAGGAATATTTGTTAGATTTATTTAAAAGATAGTGATTGGCGTGTAGTCAATATCCGACATGTGACAAATCGGCTTGTAATAATGACTTCTGAGATGACCGTTGTGTTTTGCAGTAGGAGCTCTTTCCTATTATCTTAAAATGTACCTCATCGACTTGTTTACCTGAAGAAGACGATATATTCTCAATCCTAGAAAGGTCAAGTTCTATTTATGTAACGTTATCTATGCCAAACTGTCCGAAAACCGGATATCAGTTTAAGAATTCCTATTGTTACAGCAGTGTACAAAAAACGTTTTGCAAGCACTGGTAATGTGTATACGATTGTTCTTGGCTCTTACACAAATTTGATATTTTGACGTGACAACGTCTTAAATTAGGTTGCGGCTCGGAGTCACTCATGAAAAAGTGTAACGCCCGGTAACGTTACGATGCCCGTCAAGTGGGTCCGCCGCACGGGATCCGACGGGATAAAGCAGATAACTGTGGGTCCGCCGCACGGGATAAAGCAGATAACTATGTTTATTCGTGAAAATGTGGAGTGCTTAGATTCGTCATTTACAACAACTACAACAATAAAGTTAAATAATTGTACACTGATATTTCATTATCGTAAACTATGATTGATTGATTAATTGTTAGATTGACACAAAAGTTGAGAAACTGAGTTTTATAGGTTATGTCATACTATTGACAAATGTTGATAGTGTTAAGTAAATTATTATTTTAAATCACTCTGTAATCAATCGTAATTCAGTCGATTGAGAAGAAACAGCGCGTATTGCTAGTCAAACATTTTAAATAACAAATTATAACCTCTAACCTGTCATAACAGTGCGACCAATCAAACGAACTAAACCGACCAACCACCACGCGCGGAGTTAGAATTTAACTGTGTTTAGCAAGAATTTCAAATTCCAATTTTAGTAAATGTTTTATTCAACTTTACCATTTACAATAACAAATTTTAATTAATTTCAAATTATGTACAATGTTTTAGTAAACAAAATATATTTCTATAGTTAAAATTTGTGCAATTCTTATTTTCATTCAATTCCTTGTTCCTATTGTGCAATTTAATAATATTCATATCAATAAATATTCTACCGAGAAAAAGACGTTGTCACGTAAAATCTTCGCCCGTAAAACCGACTTTACAGGCAACCATAATTTTTTATATAACACTGTTTTAACTGTACCACTAATTTTGACATGTCTAGTCATATTTATTAAATGTTTCATTTCATAGCTTATCAAAGTTTGGTGTAAACCATCCATAATTACCTAATTCCCCATTAAAAAACCTTCAACGAATAAGTAAAACTAAAAAATCTCGTAAGGCAAGTCTCTATAAATAATCGACACCTTCTAAATCAATTTTTTTTCTGACTAGAACAATTTCAAGATGGCATAACTTGATATCCAACATTAACTAAACGCCTAAAATCTGTATAAACACCCATGGTCTATTGCAGATTAAAATCTGTTGGTGCATAGCTTGCCATTGTTTGAGTGTAAAATACTTTCTGTTCTTTGCTCTGTTGATGTGAAGTTCTGAAAATTCAGAAATGAGATGAAAACTGTGCGCCTGAGAACAGTCACTGATGAGTATTTTAGTCGATTAAAAACGGTTGAGAGACATTTGAACTGAGTGAGGCTCTTTTGTATCATTGTCTCACATACGGAACGATATTATAAATATCATACCAGTCTCCTGACTGTCACTTGTTTACTGATTCTATTTTATTAATCTGCTATTAAAGTGTGATATTGCATTGAAGAATACTTATTACAATCAACATATCATGATATTACAGGAAGTATAATATAATTAACTAGCTTGACCATTAACATAACAGGTACAACTACATTTTATTTTTATAAATATTTTTACCTACCCTATTTAACAACTTCTTATTTTGCTCCCAACGTTTATTTTTTTTCTTTCAGTATGGTTTAAATTTAATGTAACGCTTTACTGCCTCTTCCAGTATACAATAAGTCACATTACCAAGATGTTTTTATTGTCAAAACTGTGATGCACCTATGTTCCAAGTGTATGAAGAAAGTAAACAGAAAATGTTTGAATATTAAACGAATTAATGAAACCTCCCCCTTGAGATATGCAAAATATTTATCAACTTAAACTATCTGGGGATTATGGTGAAATATATAAATTAGATTTGAATAGTAAACCTAATCCTATATCCCATTTCGTGTACAGCCCTGACACCATAGTGATTAAAGAAGTAAGGATGATCAATTATAAAGCACATTATTACGAATTAAAGACATTCAACTTGGAAACGTGATACTTAGGCTAACTTGCTAACGTTTAATAAATAGCCCTTAGTATCATGAGTGTTTAGCGCAGCAGTTACCTAAAGAGCGCTAGCGCAATTCGATTACGATTAACAGTTGAAGGAGCTGACATAGGATCTGCTTAAGATGATCAATCATCATTTTTCGTGTCAAAGCTTGGAAAAACAACTGCTTTTATTTCATTTATTTATTTCCAAACAATTCATGAATAAAATTGACTTACAAAATGGTAAAACAAAAATTGGAATAATACCTGCACAGTCTCCACGTCTGTGTGCAGGAATAGAGTTTTTAAGTTAGTTCAGCAGCACTAATAAACTTATTTATTTGAACTTTGTTAGCTTACATTAACATTAAATAAATGAACTTCTAAATGTGATATAATTATAAACAAAAACATTGTATACTTACTGCATATATATGTAAACAAAGTAAACATGACATTCTACGATATTCTATTAATTATTAAAGCTAAAGAGAGTTAATCCAAGAACTAAGAGAAAGTTACATATATTACTGTCAGTGCATGTGATGGAGTGATCGAACGTGTGTGCAATTTACTATTATGTGTATGGCGTCTGAATGAGTGCCTCCGCTGCCGCCCAGACCAAGCCGAGCAACCACTCGCCCATCCTTCGCTTGTATGCAGCAGCACCACCACCCTCGGCCTGCAGCACATCAGTTGGGAGATTCCTATAAAGTTGGTGAGCTAAATAAAACGAATTATTAATTTCCAAAGTGTGTGCCGGTCTGGGAATATCAAATCCAAAATTTACTCTATTTCTTGTTAAGTATGTATGGGAACTTTCTTGGAACATTGTATTTTTATTATTGCGGATATATAATATATAGGGACTTAATTAAAAGCTGTCATATTTATAACAGGAAACCACTCGAATAATAATTCAGTAGGATATCTTCTGTTTTTCATAAGGATAACTTTCATTATGGATCTCTGAGCAACCGCCAGCGGCTCGAGAGTAGACAAAGAGGCCGCCCCCTACGCCAGAATGCTGTACTGCAGCGTCGACTGTACATAGGAGAAGTAAACCTCCCTACACTGACCAGCAGACAGCACCTGCGCCAGCTGCATGAATGCATAAATCATGGTACGAAGCTTCTTTTTCACATACTGGACGTGTGGAACCCAACTTAGCTTCCGATCGATAATTACTCCCAAGTATTTGTATTCTTCCACACGCTCAATAGTGCCGCAGCCGCAAGCTATCGCACGGTGGTCACCGCAGGACTGCATCCTCAGTTGCCTCGGTCCTGGATCGTTCTTCATGAAAATCGGTAGGTGTTTTGTTTTGTCAACGTTTACGCTCAGCACATTGTGGTCAAACCAATTCTTAATTCTCATGAGGTCCAAGTACGCGTGGTCATATGCCTCCTCCCAAGTGTCACCAGTTGAATGTAAGGCCGTACCGACCGCAAAAAAAAATAATTTTCCTTTTAAATAAATTTTTAAAATGTTTTTTTATGTAAAAACTAAACAGAAGTGGTCGTAAGGTACTTCCTTGAACTATACCATAGCTTACAGGTATGGTGTCGCTATTAATGTTGCTGGTAGAAAGCATTTGGGTTCTATTGTTAAAGTAACTGTTAAGCCAATTAAGAGCGTTCTTTTTAACTCCAATAATTTCCAGTTTTCTAATGAGATTTGTTCTATTAACGGAATCGAAAGCCTTAGCTAAATCTAGGAATGTCACTATAACATGGTTTTTTTTCTAAAATTTTATGTGAAATTTAGTAAAGTCAATTAAAGCATCGGGTGTACTGTTTTCTTCTCTAAAACCATACTGTTCTTTAGCTACAATGTGAAATTGCTTTAGGTAACTCGCTAACTGAATTTTTACACATTTCTAGAGAATCTTATCTATTGATATAAAGAGTGAAATTGGTCTATAAGTACAATGCAATGTAAGAGATAAGCTCGTGGCTACCCCGCCCAGGCAGTGCTCACAACAGGTCACTGGCAACGTGTCATCTATGTACATAACAAGTTCGTCGCTCTGGTTCTGGCTATTCTGCGACCGATAGAGATTATAACCATCCAAGTGCATTAAATTACTTCCAGTATTTAGCCGCTTCAGTGAAGTTATATTTGTTATCGTTTCCCAAGTATATGCTATCCTTCCTTGAATTACCTATCTCTATTACTTATAAAAAGGAAACATTTATAACTGCACTTTACGGCTGTCTCTTGTAGCCCCACTATCACTCAGATCTTCTTCACCAATGTGACCAGAGTGGAGTGTTCATTACAAATAATCCACTGGCTATATACACTATGTAAGTCATATGATAAATAAATTTTCATTCAATTTGTAGTTAGTTTGTAGTGTAGTTTAATGCAGGGCTTTAAATTACAAAACTATATTCAACTGTTTCGTTACAATGTGCCGCTATAATATACTTAGTAGGGATTTACAGAAAACGTATTGCAATCCGTCAGTCTGTGGAGCTAGCTCTCAATAAAAAGTCTACAGTCTACGCACACATGTTTTTCTTGTTTCCCGGAAGGTCAAAAGATCAAAGGACAAACTTTCTGTATGTCCGTCTGGACGACAACTCTTGATAGTAAATCATAGAGATTTTATAATTGGTATATACTATTTCCTCTTAGTCAAAAGAACATCTGTATCGATTACTGGGTTCAAAGTGTAGATAGAATTCATTAATTAACATATTAGTTATTATATGTCAGGGTTTTCAAGACTCCATTGTATACTCGGTTTACTATTTCTTATTTGTTTATTTATTCAACTAAGATGGTCGACAAGTATTGAATTCCTCTTCATAGTTTAGATTTTACCTTGGTGGAGGAACCAAATTTTCTACACATAACGTAGCTATCGTAGGAAACATGTCGTCCATTTAAATATTTAATTTATGCCTAGCTCCAGTTTACCTTCCTTTTATTACAGCGTCTGGAATCTGACGCTGTCTCAGACTTGACTTATGGAACCTAGAATCATGTTCGTCCAAACAGATCCAAAGAAAGTCGGCGACGAAGAAGGTCAAAGCGGACTATTGCATCGTTTCGACAACAGAGACACCTATGAATAGATGAAGTTGCTTATTGTCACATCAGGTGCACTATTGATAAGAAGGAAACAGACGTTAGTAAAAAAAGTTTATTTATCTAAGAACCTTTTGGTACTCTGGTAGCTTTTAAACTGATGCTCTGATCAAGTAAAAATAAGTATATACGTGAGTAAATGAATCCTGATTCTGTGAAAAATCATTAACATTCGGATATTGTAATCTACTACTGGTGTAAGGTATTTTGGCACCGTAGAAATGGCATGTTATCCCGATTAAGAATTAAAAGAACACGTACGATTGTCTGAAAATTCTAATTCGGTCATAAATTTACTACTTCTGACATTGTTTTCTTCTTACGGTTTAAAGTATATCTGTCACTAGTAGTCTCTTGATAGATTAATAAAGAAGTGCAAATTTCACCTTTCTAGAAAATCGAGAAGGTGAACATCTAAATATAGTTCAACTAGGAGTTAAATTCCCATTTCAACCCATATGGATCTTAGTTTTTTAAAAAAATGCGTTATTTCCCTACTTAACTCATGAGCCATACATGTGTAAAGTTAAACTTTCTGAAATATTGTGAAGTAGGATAATTAGTTGTGAGTGAGTGAGTGAGTGAGGGCTTTGCCAGCTATAAATATATATATATATATATATATATATATATATATATATATATATATATATATATATATATATAGAGGTTATGCAAGTTAAGCTAGTGAAAGTTGTCATAAAAATAAGATAAGACGCCATCTGGATTTAAAACAATGAAATAGTGATATCTGATGCCTACCAGACACTTTCAATGTTTTCCAATATTCCAGTCACCAAATTCTCTGTGCCCTATTTTTATCTCGTAAATCCTTAAGGTCTCTAAGAGACTTAATAGAGGCTTTCCCCTAAATCCTTAACTCAGTTAGACCTAACTCATCAATTTGATTTCGTACAAGATTTTTTTTCTCAAAAGGCGATATTTTCCTTAAGTTTTATTTAAATTTTAACAGCCATGACAAATAACTAATAACTATATTATTGTACTAAAATATATGAAAATTATATTTTAAAAGTTTCTTATGTATAATTTTATTCATCCTAATAGATGCTAATATTGGTGTTCTTAGCATCTAAGGGGAGCAATTACATTTTAGAGCATGTCGTATAGCATTCTTGAGCAACACTAAGTAAAATACTGAAATGCAGAAAAATGCAACACTATTTTCTTTTTTCGAGTCAGATTCAGGTGGTTTACATTTCAGATTAGGACCGTCACCATGCTGTTACTTCCAGCTAAGTAATCTTGTGAAAAATAAGTTATTTAAGGTTAATATGTGTTGTGCTTTCACACCATTCTCAAGGCTTTCGCCATTATGAAAGCAGTGTCGTATGTTTGGTCATTGAAATCTGTGATTGAATTGTAACTGAAGAGATCGAGCAAGATCGAAATATGGAGTACTTGAAACAAAAATACAGTTTCAAACTATTTATACTTTGTGCAATAATTAGTCGGCGACAGCACGACAGTACAGCAACATAACGAGCACACTTCAGCGTCTGCCTATGTGCAGGCAACACATGAGGCGTCAGAAAGAATATGTTTGTGGTTTGTTCTTATACTAAAGCGATTTGTTCAATATAGCTCATTACTACTTGTCGTCAAGCGATGTGGTTGTTACCAAAAGCAGAGCCTTCAGTCAATGGAATTGACTATGCTAGAGGTTCAAGAGTCAACTGTCTTTTGTATCGTATTGCATCGTTCCGACATCAGTGACACCTAGCTTACAATAGAGCTCTTTCGGTATATATTTTATACTCAGAAGCCACTCAGTGTAGAACTGGTTAATAGGGTTTTCTCTTTGTCTCGCCATGTGTACAATTACTACTGTACTACTAACTGGTATTGTTCGTGTACCATGTTATGGCATCTGTGTTGTGTACTGGAGTGTCATTAGTGGATCTTCAACCCTCAATTTTGTTACATTTTACCACGAATGCGTAACTTGTAATGTACACGAAGAAAGAAAACAATATTATAAGCCGGAGCTATCCCAAAATATGATTCTTTATTGTTTTTTTAGAAATATTCTGACAGCTTTGATACAGGATAGGTCATTGTCATCTTTAATGGCTTCCATAAAAATTTCACTATAGTGACGCTCATGAGATGGTTAAACTATGATTTAAACTATTATCAATAGAATATAATATTTGAAACAATAACTATAACAGTGTGTTATAGGTGGAGATTGTTGAAAAAAAAAAACTTCGAGTTGAGCTGTTATCTTCTAGAATTTCTAAGTTTATATCACCTATATATAATATGCTATTGCTTAAGTTAGTTAAAAAGTTAAGTTAGTTAAAAAGATACTAATAAAGCTATAAAAGGTGAAAACGCAATCATGTAGGGACAATAAGCTGTAAAGACTTACCTTTGTCAATAAATCAATAACTATAAACAACCACTTTTATATGGGCCATATCCGGTATTCAATACATTACATTAAAATAGATCTAGAGTGGAACTTGTTCGAGAAATATTTAAGCTATTGTTGAACAAGCAGCTTGTCTGTGGTAAAATGTGCGAGTACTGCTGTTGTAGATGATATGAATAAAATAATAAATATGTTAAATTATATGTCAATAAATTGTTTAAAATACAAAATGGCAATGCCTAAGATAAAAAAGATCATTGGCTATTTATGTTAAGTTTTCATAAAAGTTTTAGTTTAGGATATAATTTACACAAGGAATTACCCATTTCATGCTACTTCTAAGTGTCTTCAAAGACTCCAAAAATTTAACGAGGAATTGCAGTCAGCAGTATAGAGCTTCAAGGGGCGAATTAAAACAATACTTAACCTCATTGTAGGCCTTTTCATCGCCATTATGTTTCAGAAACTGCTTTTTTCTTAATAAATTTACAAATAGTATTTCTCTTTCGAGTATAATTTAAAACATAACAGGATTATTATGAAAGTGTTCTGTGTAAATTACATTTTGGACTATTCATTGTAAATTATGCAACTAAGTTTACCATTATTCAGCTGTGTCATTTTAAATAGTTACTTTTTTGTGACAATTCGGTCGATTTAACCTAAATATAAACAATTAATAAGAAAGCTTACAATTCAATTCATCTTTTATGAGTGTATTGTCTAAGGATGAATAAATCTTGTTCGAATTTCGGAATTTAAGTTACAACAATTTCAAGGTAACCTGTTGTTTATTAAATGTTCCTAATCATATCATGTTATACAAATCTTAAAATATTGCACCATCCCGCCAGTGCCATCATGGTCACATTTTTAATTAAGTCAATAAGGATCGTATTGACCTAACCTGTTTCAAACAGTTTTCTTAATATTTACAGAAACATAACGATGAATAGTATTTCGATATAGCCTCATTCTATAATGTTATAGCAAAATAGCCCAGCTTCTGGGCTGCTTCATAATTGCAAATGTTATATTGCGAAGGATGTCTGATAGCTATTTTTTTACTTCATATATAATACGTTTAAAACCGTTACATAAAATTAATAATTTTGCATTTAAAATATATTTTCCTATCTAAGTCAAGTTTTGAGAGTCGGGAGATCAGTAAACGTAACAGAATTTATGAACAATTGGCTTTTTTAATCTTTACTAACAAATAAAGTATATTACCTCCTTTTGTTAACTGAATATTGGCGCTCTTCCTCTAGAAACAAACACCACTACAAACTTTACAAAGTATTTTAATTCTTACGCGTTCGTGGCTGATGCCATAACTAACATAAAAAAATTTCGATTCAAACCCTGTCGAAAATTATCATCTTCAGTCAACATATTTTAAACCGAAACTGTCAATAATCAGCAGTTGGTTGTTAGATTAGTTGATGAAGGAGCGAAACTTTGTCATTGGCTGAAGCTTCACCAAACAAACAGTTGTGATACGTATGGCTTCCATACCATAACTTTTAGAAAAAATCATTCTATATTCATTTGATTTTGCTTCTAAACTATTTCTAAAGTTTCTGTTATTACAAGTAACTTAATTATAAATTAACTAGTAATTTTGTTTTGTCGAATTTAAACATAATTTTTTTTAATCAGGTAGTGTGCTTATATAATGCTAATTTGATCTCGGCTCCTAGACTGAGGTTCAATCTTTAACAATGGGTGTTGTCGGCACTTGAGACAGGGTAGCAACAGTGATAAAGAAGAGGTAGGAACAAAGACAGTCCAAATCAAGGGGTCTCCGGAGGTATTTACAAGTTCCAGTGAGACTTTTTTTATCTACGTTGTGTAAATGTGGGATTGTTTAAGTCAGCAAGCCAAAAGACCAACAACAAAGGTTCTGAATCACCAGCCATGCTTTCAAAGTTTCTTCTTGTATCATTAAAGCAGGTGTTTTGCAAAGTCATTACACGAAAAATGATGACTGATCATCTTAAGCAGGTCCTATGTCAGTGCTTTCGACTGGTAAGCGTCATCGAATCGCGCTAACGTTTTTAACACAACTGCGGTGCTAAAAATCATAGAACTTAGTGCCGTTTATTAAACGTTAGCAAGGTAGCCTAAGTTTCAAGTTTACTCGTTGAATGTCTGTAATTCCTAATAATACGTTTTGTAATTGGACATCCTTACTTCTTTAATCACTATGTTGTCAGGGCTGTACACGCAATGAGATATAGAATCAGGTTCACAAGTTTAACACTAATCAGGATGTCTAACCAACAATTCTTAACAAAAAGTGTATTTTTGGCGATTTTTCACGAACAAACTCATATCTTAACTCAATCCCCAGACAGTTTGTGACGATAAATATTTTGCATAACTCAAGGGAGAGGTTTTTTTTTAAATAATTTAATATGTAATAATGTACAGTTAATCTTTTACCTTCCTCATACACGTGGATCATTGTTGCATCACATTTTTTGACAATAAGAAACATCTTTGTAATATGACTTACTGTATACTAGAAGAGAGGGTAAAGCATTATTTTAAAGTAAAACCATACTGTAAGAGAATGCGTAAATGTTCGGAGAAAGGTAAGAGAGTGTTAAATAGGTAAGTAATTATATTTATAGAAATAAAACTTAGTTATATTTATTTTATAAGTCAATCTAATTATATTATACTTCCTCTTATATCATGATGTGCTGTTTGTAAAAAATATCCGTCCCTTCATTTTCACACTTACAGCAGATAAACAAAATAGGATAAGTTAAACAACTGACAGTCAGAAGACTAGTATGATATTTATACCATCGTACCGTAAGTTATAAATTGATACAAAAGAGCTTCACTCAGTTCAAATATCTATCAACTGTTTAAAACCAACTCAAATACTAATCAGTGACTGTTCTAGGCTTAACGCACAGTTTTCATTTCGTTTTTGAATTTTAAGAACTTCACATCAACAGAGCAAAAAACTGAAAGTATTTTACACTCAGACAGTGGCAAGCTATGCACCAACAACTTTTAATCTTAAATAAACCATGGGTGTCCATACATATGTTGGGCGTTTAGTCAATCATCAAGTTCTGCCTATTTTATCGTAATTAGTTTACTAGTCATCATGAATTTGTGTTAGATTGTGTCGATTATTTCTAGAGACTAGCCTTCTGAGATTTTTTTTATTATAATTATTCATTATAGGTTGATTTATGGCGGGTTAGTTAATTATGAATGGCTTACACGGAGACTACAGATGGCAACACTAAATGTAGGCTATGTTTAAAACAGTGTTATATAAGCAATGACATTTGTGTAAGAGACAACAATCGTGTACACACTACCAATGCTTGCTATACGCCTTTTTATATATTGCTGTAACAACACGAATTCTTAAACCGACATCAGGTTTTCGGACACTTTGGCTTATACAAAAATACACAAATAACAAATACGTTTCAAGGATTAGGAATGTATCCTTTTTTATGTTGAACAAACCAATTAGATATATTTTAAGATAATAGGAAAGAGCTGCTATTGCAAAACACAACAGTCATCTCAGAAGTCATTATTACAAACAGATATATCATGTGTCGGATACTGACCGCACGCTAATCCCTATCTTTTACATAAATTTAAAGTATTCCTTAGATATTTATTTTGGAAATGGGACAAAATGAAAAAGTTTGCACTTCTAGAGGAAGAAAAGTAATGCACAGTCTCTGTAAGTCAGTAATCTTCATTTTTTTTCGATTTATAGATTTTTATACTTTAATAATTTTCATGGTATATTAACCTGACAATAAAATTGAGTTTCAAAATAATATATACTTTGTGGTGCTAGAGGAACAAAGAGGTTTTATGTGACACTGCATTAGGTCCATGTCACTTACTCGGACGTGTGGGAACTTCATTTAATGAATATATAGGTAAGTTCTTGCACTTATTTTGTAAAAAATGTTTATACTAGTAGGTGAACAGAATTTAAAGATTATAGAAAGTTTCATGTAACAAGCAAATATTTCCGGGCCAGTGACATGCCACCTCGTCACGCCAGAATGTCATATAAAGAAATCACATCATGAATAAAGACTTATTTTTCTAGTTTTTAAGCACAATTAGAAGTACACTCAACACAGTATATAGTTATTAAAGAAAGTAGTGGCTAAGCGAAGCAATGTGATGTTCGACCATGTTGCACTTTACATAGAAAAAGAATCATTGTTACTTGTTGGTATTTTATCCTCGTACACGTTATGATTGGTGAAAATTACAATAAAATTCCGTAAAATATGTTACAAACAAAATGTTTATGTGATCTAATAAAATGTTACTTTACATATATATATGTTTATATATGTAACCAACCTTGGCAGGGATTGGGACTTCCTGTGCTTAAAGCAGTTGTCGTGCATTCACCACTGTTATTACAATCAACAGCAATGGCTGCAATGGCACTGTTATGCACACCCAGGTTAGAGTATTACATGGTTCTAGGGCCAGTCCTTCGACAGGTCGTCACCCTTTTACCATGTAATACTCCCCTCCCTTATTAGATTCGTTAATTGAAATATGTAGGTTAAGTCACGTGTGCTGTAATTTACTGTAGATAATATGCACTTACTCTACAAGAGAATAATGTTCATCCGAAAATTCTCACTAAAAAGTATTACATTTTACAGTACAAACACTTGGTAACGGCGACTAAGTATTTCAGAATATGTTAAAAAAAATTAATATAGCAATCTTAGTAGATTGAAACAAGAAAATAATATATTTATTTGACCACTACGTTAATGTTTTTAGAATTGATATTATTTACCACCACCCCTATCGCCAGTCTTTCAAGTCCACTATGTGCTGATTTGAGATATGTAATAATATTATATGTGTAGATTGTGTAGATAAGTAAGATTTAAAATTAGGATCTTGCTAGGATAAGAATTCTTTTACCATGTAATACTCCCCTCCCTTATTAGGTTGGATAATTAGGATATAATGGTTTACGTCACGTTTTGCTGCTATCTGACGTATAAAATATGCATTCAAACGATAAGAGTATAATGTAGAACCGTAATTTCTCTTTGTAACCTATTGAACTGTATTGTATAAATACTTTTTAAACGCGTATTTTATAATTTCAGATTATATAAATAAAAATATTATGTATTCCAAGTAGATATAGGCAAGAAATGAGTATTTGTACAAAAAGAACCGCTTGAGAGCATTTAAAGTAAACTTATTTGATTTTCGGTTGCCATTTCAATAATATAAATAAAGACGATACGCGATATGATTTTCTGATTTGTTTTAGAGTGACAGGAAATCTTGCAAAATATTTCAAGTGCTTGAGAGGTATACCGATATTATTATAGATAAGATTGAAGTTATATTAAGATATTTAAAGGATGATAATTCCAAGTTTAACATATATAAATCACAAATACCACCGCTAAATGTTGTACCGACCTATTACGAACAGAAGTTCATAAAAAAATACATAAATAATTTTAACATTAGTTTCCATAGAAACTTTCTAATAACGCAAATCAGAGAGATTGATAGAATCTATACTTCTATAGTTCCAATTAAAAATAAATAAAAATTTTAATGAATGGTATATTTAGCCTCATAAATTATTTGGAACTCATCTAAATTTAGTATGAACAAACATCAAATTAAATATTTAATTCAGTTTAAATATATAAAAATTCACATCTTTTCTCCATAAATATTACGTTTTTACTATTTTAATTTATTAAATTTCTGTTTTAATAGTTTTCAGCTTCTTTAAATTTTTCTTGGAGAAATCCATTTTAACCTACGTGTCTATAAAATTAACAGATATATAATCTTTAGCTAATAATGAAAATCTACAAATTTCTAAGTCCATACATTGAGTAATGTATTATTTCTTTTTATTATTATTAGTTTGCTCACACATTTGAAAATTGTAGTCACTTTTTAAATAACAGATTTTAATTTTTGTTTCATCTCATCATATTTTGAAATGTTTTTGAATCTTCCAAGATTATCAGTAAGAGCTATTTAAATATTAAAATGTTTTGATTACTCTCGACGTGTAAAAGACTGACGGATTAATGAGACTTGTCTTATTGAAAATACTTGTATTTTCAATGCCTTTGCATGTCGGTTAAATATCTTGCAAAATATTAAGTATTTCCAAAGGTTCTTACTTTCAAAATTGTCTTTCATTTGGTACAGTTTCCAATGAATTTTTGTTAATAGATTTTTTGACATTTATGAGATTAAAACGTTTAATTATAGTTTCATATAGAGCAGTGCCTTCGTTTAAAATTATAAATTTGAAAATTTTCCAATATTTATGCAAATCATGACATTTTAATCTAGTTATATTTGAAAAAAATATCACGTTTTCAATATTTTTATAAGTTGCATTTTTATTTGAATACTTTCCAACTGTTTTAAAATTTCTTTGAAGAAACCCAGATCGGCCTACGCTTGTGTACAATTAAAAGACATCAAAACGTTTAGATAATATTCAAACTTTATTTTGGCTGTATCGTTTACTTTTTTCACAACAATTTTTGAATGCTTTTAAATATGAAAACTCTCTGTATAAGAATAAATCATGCCGCAATATGATAGGCTAATTATGTAAAAATTGTTTTACAAAGTATACACATATCATTATATACCTTGCAGAGAAGGTGCTATCGTAAATATTTAATATTGGAACCCTTATATTTGAACATAAACTATTTTCTTTGTGTTCCACACAGAAAGAAAACAATCTCAATTTGAACTTCAGTTATCACCTTTTATTTTGTCGATATTTGCTTAACTTAAGATAATGACAACAGCAAAGTTCTTGATATATTTATTTGTACTTTTAATCGGGAAATTGAAAAATATTCACAGAGATTGCACTCAAACGTAAAATAAGGTACAATGTCCACTGTATGACCTATATCAGACGCCGTTAGAATGTTTTGCAGTCGGGCAAGGCCTGTGACGTACGATAAATGCATGCATGACTATAATGTCTCTGTCTTTACTTTGTTGTCTAAAAAAGTTTGGTAATATTCATAATGATAATATTACTAAGTGCAATGTTTTATTACTTTTTTATACTTTTAAACTATATATAACGTTATATCAATAACGAAGATAAGAAAATTTGGGGTTGTGTATGTAATAAAATTTAGCATTTATAGAATAAACAACTAAGTACATAACATGAAAATTTCATAAAAATAAATAGAGATCATTTTATCCACATTAAAACCTAATTCGGTAATTTAGTTATTTTACAAACATTAGTGTACATATAATTGTATATTTAGTATATACACTTAATACATGTAGATAAAACTATAAATTATGCTATTGTTAATTAAAATATAATTCAAATAAAGATTATAAAAAATCCTAAAATCTGTCGGTCTTAGTTTTTATGATTAATAATGTAGCAAAGAAAACATTCATACTACCATACGATCAAATCTTTAACTGATAATACAACGTTTAGCAAGCAAAAACAAAGTGCCATAAATATCTACTGTTCTATGCATTACGAAATTATATTCCTTTGGAATTTTTACTGCCATCTTACATAACAGTTTCGTCCTAACATTGCTAACTAGGCGTCTAAGTGATGTGGGGGGGGTGTTACCATTGCCGAAAACTGGCAATTTCCATGCCTCCTAGTTAAGCTGCGGCCTAAAGGGTACACCACCCTTTAAAATTGATAGATATAAATGAGATAAATATATAAATTGATTATAAAATGGGCTTCTTGAATTTACGTCTTTTATCACCAAAATTATTATGTTTAGTAACGATGAGTCAGGATCCAACTAACACTTCCGTGCCCGTACGGAATATCACCGCTTCTCCACCACGTGGTTGCTTTTCTGTAGTATATAAAGTAAGTATAGGACATGTCTGAGCTGTTTACCTTATATAAATGCCCTTGCTTACTTTACTGTAGCATATAAAGTAATTATATGACGTGCCTGAACTGTTTACCTGTTGTTGTTGATGTAATGGAAACTTGCACACTTGCGTCTTAGAGGGCTCGGCAACGTTGTATTCCTGAAGATTGTCCTTGCAAATTTAATGATATAGAGTATGAATTAGAGCCGGTCATGTATGTATGAAAGGTTGAATGAATGATCATGTATTAGATGATATGTCCGTAACAATTTCTCTCAGTACTATTGAAGTGGTAACTTTAATAACACCTTTACGGATGGTGTATACTGAGCGAGACCGGCTACATTAACTAGCTCTGAGCCGTAGGGCCTTAGTAGCCACATCCAATTTATTAAGACTGATCAAGAATTTGAATTATATTATATAGTTATGGATGTAACCCAGCAACAAATGAACAATAATGAACATATTTTGTCGATCGGCTCACCCTGGCCAAATCGTATGAGGAGAGGAAGCCCAGAAGTCGAATTTGTCCTGACATAAAGCTAAATCCCGTACCGAAAACGTCCGAATGGATAGCTAACTTGTTCCTTAGTAATGTCTTAGGAAATGTGAGAAAGGCTTTAGCCGTCACTGATTGTTCGTCCATGACCATCCAGATATGCTTACGTGGGATGAACTATGTCGGATGTGGCACAGTCATGAAAGAAAGCTTACTTAACGTTTGTCTCCTGCTTACACCCAACGTTTAAGTGTGCCGCTCTACCGGAGTAAAGAAAAATACGTACCTGTAGTGCGCGGTTGCCGGTTCAGACTGCTCGTTCACACCAGCGCGTCATTTACTGCAAACTGTTCGTTTACAGGCTTGAGTCAATCAAACAGCATTCGTGAGTGAGCCTATGGTGTGACTTATGCGGTCATATCAGCCCTAACTAATTACTAGGTGGTTAGATGTGAAGTAGTCGTTCACACACGTAAACACGAAGTTAACATAGAACGATAGTCTACGAACATCTGCCCTCACAGATACGTGCTAACCTCATCATTATGCTGGCCAATGGGTAAATGAATGCCATAGCACGCGTTGTCCTGAAAAATTCGTAGGAAATTATTTTTAGTGTCCCAAGCGTTTTATTACGCTATTGCGTTTTCAGTATTTGACTGGGAGATTGCTCAATCAGAAGAATGACTTCGAAGTTGTCGGAAAAATATTGGCAATTGGTTGAAGAATGCATAAATGTTGAATGGTATGTTTGAATGTAATCCTAATGTGGTGAGAATTTTTCCAATTTTACTGCTGAACTCTAATTATTAATATTTTGTTTGTTAATTTATTGTAAAACATTTCTCCGCAATAATTATTGATAAGTATTGACAGAAGTTAGTGTAACTATTGCTTAGCAGTTTTCCACAACAGCTAGATGACACATCGCAAATAGTATGTTTCCTGGGTGCCTACCTTACATCTAAGAGTACGGCTACACATGTCCGATCCTGTCCTGTTCTCTCCGCGCTGAATCTCATAAATTCTAGAGAGAGCATTCAATCGCATTCTTGAAGAAAAAAAGGACAGAAACCGATCATGATAAGTGGTCACACTCTAACAGAAAGGACCCAACGAGCTAAAAATTCGTTTGAAAAGCTTTTTAGCATTACAAGTAATGTATAATGTTACTGAATTTTTTGCATTTGACTGAGAGATCGCTCAGATCGCTGAGAGATTCGAAAGATTGACTTTGACGCTGGAGGAGAAAAATTGGCAAATGGTTGAAGGATGCATGAGTGTTGCATTGTATGTTAGAATGTGATTATAATGAGACGAGAGTGTACAAAGTTTTTAGTTATGAACTCTAATTATTGTCAGTTTGTTAGTTCAATTATTATAAATATGTATCCACAATAATTTATTATTTTAACTTATTTATTATATTATTATTTATTCTACTAAGTTTTATCAGACATAAATTATCGTTTAAAATTGAACACACTACTAAAGGAAACTTGTGCATTTTATACGATGACCATAAATATAGACATTTTACAGTGTTAAAAAACGGTGATGTATCTTGGCGTTGTTTGGGAAAACCTGCAACGTATCAATTGGAAGTGACGCCGAAGTGACGGTGGGTAGTGTTACCAACGACAAGCACACTGGAAAACACCCTTTTCACCCTGAGACGTATGTCTTCAGCAGCGGGTTCGCCGACCTAATCTCCAGCATCGCGGTCACCTGCCCTCGCCACAACACTCTACGCCCCCTACCCACTCTTGCAACTGTCACACTGACAACCCTCTCAACCCCCATACCACTGTTCTCATAGACGGGTTCTTATACAGGTTGCAAGAGAGTTTGTTACTAGTCAGAGGCTCATACAAATAAACTGCTAACAGAGGTCTCCACTTCAATAGAATAATTTTTAGTCGAGATTAACGTAGCATCATCAGCAAGAAGCACTAGTTTACTATCAACACAATAAAATAAATCGTTTATAGCCACCAAAAATAAACGGACAGAGCCCTGGGGAACAGATTTCATTTCACGATTTAGTATCGTCCCATCTGAATTTTCAGTGAGCTGAGTTGCGGTAAGATGGTCACTAGTAACGACGCACACAGTATTGCCTTAAATTCATGTAAATGAAGATAGTTGTGTCCAAAGGCCTTTGATTTAGACATGGATCGGATTGTAAGTCGTCTGTTTTGTTTTTATTGCACACTAACGTCAGAAAAAGGCTGGAAGGCATGACCTTTCGATTGGTGATAATACTAGAGTGGTTTTACATTAGTCATTACTAACTGTACAGGTCCTTCAATATAATTTATATACGAATTTATTGTCATTTAAAATTACTTTCACAACAGTAGTCTTCAACGTAGGAAGAGGTCAAATTTGCTTTAGCAACACATGCCTCACACATCCACATCACATTAACTTTAAGCATTTTTAAGGCTTGGAAGTGTTCATCAATAAAATTATTGCACTCAGAATGAAAATTTAACTTACAAAAACCGTTGCACCTTACTTTCAGGTCTGTGCTTTGAAAATTAATCATGCACAAACTTCATCAATGTGAGCCACTATCGGTGGAAAAAGTCAACTATCATATGAGAGGAAAGGACAGGATAGGATCGTATGTTTGCAGCCATACCTTTAAACCTACCTCGAACTCGGTAGCTCATAGTAACGAGGCAGTGCGACTGATCTCCTTACATAGTAACCAGAACATATGACATAACAAAAAATATACTAGAAATAGTGTTGAATATCTTAACATGAAAAAACCACGAAATATTGTTACTAATTAATTTGTAATGTAGAACGAAGAAATTGTCGACCTCACCGACGAGACTTAAAAAAGAACCGGAAATATGACGTGTTTAAGTATTCATTTAAAATGTAACAGATGATTTTATTATTTATATATTTGGCCAGATGTTTGTTTTGTTGTCAATGAGCCACTATGTTTTGAGGTTATAAAATCAGTTTTCTCGTAAATGATATATTAATATGTTATTTACAAATTTGATTGTGTACAATAATTAAAAACACATCACTAGCCTTACATTTAACATTTCCGTGACACTCTACATGAACAATCCCTTCAACATAACTGTGTGGTGATTATTGCAAAAGAAGTAAGTAAGATTAAAAAAATACTAAGGTATTCTAGATGTATTAAGATATTTAATCACCCTGCATTTAATTAAGCATATGAGAACAATTTTACAAACATTTCTTTATCATAACATTCCCATTCAATGTCTATTTTCTATTAACATCGTATTAGACAATAAATGTTTATAGTGACAAGGGTTCTCTCGAGTCCGCATAAGTGATTAGACGTTCTTCTGGTAGGGCGACAAAAACCACCGAAAATGTTCCAAAAGAAATGATTATTAGAATAGAATATGAAGAATAGAACAGAACTATTACAACTATTCAAACATAGATTAAATGAATTGAAGTGAAACTAAGCTAATCTGCGGTAATTAAACATTTTTCCATATTTCGAATGTGAACGTGCAGACTCATAAGCAGCAATTTATTAGTTTATACTAAAGTATTTTATTTAGTAATGGAAACAGGATATTTCCGGCCATTGTGCAGTGATAGAAATCAGTAACACTATGTTTCTAGATCTGCAATCTGATCTCTTTTCAGGGAAATAACTAACCTAACACATGTATATGCATTTCTATATTATCACTGGGTGATGGCAAATGTCTGGAAAATTCTGTTTCCTTCACAATCCTTCTATCATCAAATAACAAACTTTAAACAAAAAACTCAGTAGAGGACAGAGATAAAAATATTCTAAAATGGATCTAAATTTATCTATAGTATAATTGAAAGGATTATCTCGTTTTTTAGGCTTGAACTCTGTGTTCTGGAATAGATATACCTCGCCCTACCCTTAGAGGAGCATTTTACGTGACACGTGGGGTGTTAACAACATAACTACTTAAAATCTGTTCACAAATAATTTTACAAACGTACAGTACAGTAGGATTATAGTTTGTTTGTAATTACTCAAGCTCTAATTATTATATTAATTTACTATTTGAATCTGTTTGTAACACAATAATGCAAACACCTTTTTTGGAAATATGACGTATTTAATGGAAAAAAATATTTGCTGTAAACAATGTAGGTTGTATAAACTATAGTGGTCTTTAACTTATGTGCCTGCATGGAGCTTAACAGTTATTTCATCTTTCTCGCCTCTCCTCTTATATGTGTGAAGCCTGGGAAACGACTCTTGACTATCACATATGTTTCACTGAAAAATCTTACACGCTATACATACATTATACGCTAGTTTTAACTATTTAAGTGGTCACTAAAATACTGGTAAGTTTAGTGTTATTAAATTGAATTTCAATACTTTTCAAACTGGAAAAACTTTACTAATGTTAATGAATTAAATCTCAATGAATTGGTATTGCTAAAAAGCTATGGATACTCATTAAAATTTTTTTAAATTTCAACTTTGGCTTTGCTAAATTTCACTAAAATTTCCTTATTACTGTTGCTTCTTATTACGTTGCTATTTTCCAGAAGCTCAATCATTTTATTTGGTTTAAGTCTTAAATATTACAGGTCATATTGTATGTTAGTCATGTTTATAAAATCAGTTATCAAAATAGCAGGCCAATATATTTTCTCAGCTACAGTAAACATTACCTTCCAAGACAATCCTCTTTTCCTTTCCTTTCCTTTCCTTTCCATTAACTTGTACATATCTTTAATTATTAATGACTGTGAGTTTCCTGTGCCCAATAATACAGATTACTGAGTGTTATTTTTTGTAGCTGCAACGACTTCCAATCTTACAAGCTTGGTTCCAAACAGATTAGTAAGATAATAGTTTATTATTATACGTTTCCTATTAGATTTTTATAATTTAAATTTTAATTGGTAATTCATAATAAAATCAACCGTTAAGCAAATAATTTAGTCCAAAGGCACTTTAGTCTTTTGTAATAATTAAAAAAAAATTAAACTCTTACGTTCGCGCCCAAGAGTTGCGTACGGAGCAGCTTGCAGCATGCATCGAGCAGCTTGAAGAGCAAAATACAAGAAAAATACAAGCTATCGCCAGGGACTCGTGCTTTGAGCTTTCACAACGCTTTCCAAATTAGAGGAAACTACAACAGCTGTCAACAAAAGGACGTTACTAATGTTAATGAATTAAATCTCAATGAATTGGTATTGGTAAAAAGCTCGAAGCTCACACTCGAATCTTTTAGCTCACAGTAACAGATCGACTTTCAATACATGATTCACAGATTGAGATGTTCAATAGTATTCAGTCCGGAGCCATGAATAAGTGTTCAGCCAATAAATATGGCAATGATCCTAATAGTATGTACTGTGCTTCTGATAAAGTTAGTCTTCCCAACATTTAGGAGCCGCCCCAGCCAATAAAAAGTCTTTTAGGAAATAACCATTCCCTGTATGGACGTTTCTTATCAAATATACGTAAGTACAACATCCTTTTTCATAAGACATCGATTGTCAGCAAGAAATTAGATAAGAAAATTGTATGCTTATTTTTAAAATAAAGGGACAAAAATATCATCTTATAAGTGGTATTTTACTACCATCAAGTTAAAATCCACAATACTTGCAACTATATTTTAATTCAGTCACAGATCAGCGATCGTTGCGGGCAAACACAGCTCTGACGCTCAAAATTTATTTAGTTAACTAACTATAGACCTCACTGAATAGCCAGTTAAACAAAATTGAGAATGTAACTCTTACGATACTTCTTAATTATTCTCTCCGACCGCCTACCGCAGACACCACACCCGGGAAGATAATGCTCAGCTATAAACAGGGTAGCTGTTCTCTTGGTTGATGAAGAAAACAACCCCAGAAGTCTGGCAGACACGGTAGAGAAGGACAACTTAAAAGGGCCCCTGATCCACTACAGTATCGCTTAATTTTCGTAATGAGAGAGGACGGTTATTATTTGACCATTCCTTAGCAAGGCACACCGTGTAAAAAAAACTGTGACGTGCATGCAGTTTCATGCATTTAGGTAATAGCATCCTACAGTTTTACAGTTACACGACCACTTATAAAACGATGAAAGTTTGTATTTTACTGAAGAAACGACTGAGCGAGTGCCCTAAAACTCCAGTAAAACCAATTTGCTGGGTCTCTTTGAGTTAAATATAATGAAGATTAATTCGCAAAAATACTTTTATACCACGACGTCCCGCAATACTACATATGGGCCAATAATAAATTCACAAAAAGGAGGCCGTAGTTGACCATCCGCCTGGCCAGTGGCATCTATTTTAAATCGGAATCGTTTATGCCTATAAATAGATGCCGCCTTGGAAAGAGAACGGATCATAAAAAGACGCTCCTACTATATCCGAAGAAAGGGAGATATCCTTACCAATATCATGCAACATTTCAAAATAGCCATTTTAAGGTTTTACGTCTTGTTATGGTTTGCACTTTAGTTTGTAAATAATAAATTGTTGAAGCATGTTAGTGGTCACTTCTGTTTTTTCTTATGCCAGTGTAAAATTTTCATATCACAATGATAAGAAAGCCACTCGTTTCGAGAACCGTACATGAAAATATTCACAGCTTTGTTTATTAAGGTTAGTTTTATAAGTGTATTAAGTAGTATATATATATGTGTGTATATATATATATATATATATATATATATATATATATATATACAATGCATTCTACGTCTTAAATCAATCGCTACTAATCAATTATTTATTTTACAAAATTGTAATTTAAAGAAATGTCTCTTTGGCGTATATGAGCTAAAACACTTAGGAAAGTGTTTAAAGACTATGGTCGTGAAAACTATGCCACGAATGAAATGACTATCTATTAAAATTTTGCTTTAAAATTGCTAATCGACCAACCTTGGCAGGGATTGGGACTGCCTGTGCTTAAAACAGTTGTCGTACATTCACCACTGTTACTGGAACCAACAATGGCTGCAATGACACTGTTATACGCACCCAGGTTAGAGCATTACATGGTACTAGGGCCAGTCCTTGGGCAGGTCGTCACCCTTTTACAATATAACACTCCCCTCCCTTTTTAGGTTGGAAAACTAGCATTTCTCGGTTTCGTCACGTTTGCTACTATCTGTCGCAGAAAATATGACAAGAGAATAATCCACACGACAAGAGAATAATTTAGAACCCAAATTTGGTTTTATAATTCAATAACCTATATGGTATAAATACTTTATAAAAGCGTTTTTTTATTTCAAACTTATTAATTTTAAAAATATTAAGTAGCCCAAGTAGATTTAGGTAAGAAATGATAATTTTTTTATAAAAAGAACCGGTTGAGATAAATAAAAAACTTATTTCATTCTCGGTTACCACTTTCATATTTGTGATAAAGGTGCTACTCGTTATGATTGTCTGGTTAGTGTCTTCCTCTAGTTGATAATCTTGCAAAGTCTTTCAAGTGCACTAGGTGCTTACTTGAGAGGTATATATTTATTATTGTAGATAAGTTTGACGTTATATTAGGATCTTGAAAGGATGATAATTCCACTTTAACCAGATATAAAACGAACGCAAATGTTATACCGAACTACTACCACAAGTTCACAACAAAATACTAAAATAATTGTGAAATTAGTTTCCATAGAAAATTTCTAACAATGCAGTTCTAAGATTGATCAAATGTATACTTATTTCATTTCAATTAGTAATAAATAAAAATAGTGGTGAATACTATATTTAGCCTTATAGAATGTTGTCCCTGTTTAAAATTTAGTAGAAATTATTTAAAATATTTGACGTACATTTAACGTTTAAAAAGTGACATATTATTTCTAAAAATATCATTTTTTACTATTTTTATTTATTACATTTGTGTTTAAATAGTTTTCTACTTGTAAATGTTCCCTGGAGAAAACCAGTAACCTACGTTTGAATAAAATCAACAGATATATAATTCTAGCTTATATTCAAATCGTTATTTAGCTCTAACTATTACTAACTATTAAAATCAAATAGATATGTATAACTCCATAAATGGATTAAAGTGATGAATTCTTTTTTTTATAAAAGTAGTTCCCTACGAAATTTAAAAATGTAGTGACTGTAAGTAACAGCTATTAATCGCCCTCCGCACATGTTGAAATTTTCTGAAAAATCTATTATTAATAGTAAGAGTTATCTAATATTAAATTTTTTTAACCTTTGACGTGTGAAATCCCAAAGGATTACCAAGACTTGTCTTAGTAAAAATATCCTGCATAGTGTTCTGTTAGAACACTATACGCACCGTCGAAGTTTTTTTTTCGAAGGTTATAGAGCAAAGTTTTGTATTGTATTGCTGTTAATGTGATATATTTTTAATGAATTTTTGTTGATTGACTTTTATGACATTTTTTAGAATAAATATTTCATCCAGTTTTCTGCTAGAATTAAATAAAAATCTATACGTATTCAATTACTATTTAGAATATTTAAGATTAAGAGATTTAAGACTGGTACATACAATATTTAGTCTTATAGAGCATTGCTCTGTTTAAATTTAATCATTAGTCTCGTGATTTTTGCAAAACACATCCCGTTTTCAATATTTTTATTAGTTACCTTTTGAGTTGAATAGTTTTAAACTGTTTGAGAATTTTTGAAGAAACCCAGTTTAGCCTACGCTTGTGTATAGTGAAATGATAGCAACACTTTTTATATAATATTACAATATTATTGACCACCTCAATCTTGGTACCTTTAAACCACCATATTTTGTTGCACTCTAGGTTTGCCACCTTGTCTGAAAATCATAATTTTTTTATTTATTTAAATTTACTTTGATATTCCAGGTGTCACAATAGGTTTCAAGTCTCTTAATCATATGTTGCAAACCTGCAGCCGTGGGAGACAGAATTTCGATATCATCGACGTATAGGAGTACATTAACTCGAACACCACCGAAGTTACAACCCCCTTCTATAATATCGGTCAAATCATTAACAAATAGTAAGAACATTCATGGACTGAGAATACATCCCTGCCTGAGGCCTATTTTAGTATACAAAATTTTCATTCACTCCATCATTACACCACACGACTACAGTTGTGTCCTTATAATAATTTTCTAATATGGTTAATACGCAAATGGAGACTCCTAAACAGGATAGTTTAAATACTAACGAACATCTATCAACTGTATCGAACGCTGAAGAGAAATCAACAAAATAACTATATAGTTTCCCTTATTGTTATTTAACTGCAGGTTAACCATGCAAGACAGATTAAAAATATTGTCTACAGTGGAATATCTTTTTTTAAAGTGCAGTACATACTCAATGTACGTCTGAATTTCAGATTGCAGTTTCGGAATTATGTCTTTGTAATTAACATAACTTACTATCTGAAAAAATTTAATCTTTTCAAGAATTACAATTTTTCTTCCTTGGGTAAGATCACATGTGAACCTAATTTGAAATCACTAGAACCTTCCTATAAAGAGTTATCATACAGACGGACGGACGGATGTATGGACGTACTGACAGACGTACAGCAACACGATTACAATAAAGCCTTATTTCCTTCTTAATAATGAGTATATATTTGGGGGAAAACTACTACTTGATTACAAATTTATTTAATTACAATCAAGAATATAATACTGCTCTAACAAATATTCTCGTAATGCCTTTAAAATAAAAAATTATTTTTGGAGGCTTCCTATATGTGTTGTTCGGTGTTGAAATACACTGAGATAAGCAGAACGTTGTGAGCGTGCAAATTTAATGAAACCCTTTGTTAAGAACTAATGCGGCAAAATAATGTTGTTTGTTGCCGGAACATACTCCAGACTTTCCCACGAGTGGCCAGTTATGTTTTTGATGATTTCTATTCACTTTAATGCTCTTACGTGACGTACTTTTACATCTTTCTATTTAGTAAGATTATGCTCAAGATTATTTATCTAGTTCTATTTCAGTACCGTAATAATGTTTTTTCATGGTGTTTGAAATATTCACCACGAGATATTACTACCAATATCTAGCTATTGAATTGAATAAATCCAGAATACATCGAGGTGAATAGCCCAACACACCCAGTAGCAGTGTTACCACCAGAAACTCAAATATCAGTACGATTGATCTAAGGTTAAACCGTATGTTACCTAACAGTACATATCGTCTCCATGAAAACAAAACAAGAGATTTTAACATTTAATTGCAGTTGTTCCGTGTAACTTAAATTTGTAATTGAAATAACATTTAGGAGTAGTTACAGCTAGTGCAAGTTAAATCTGAAGTGGACTACAATCTGGATTTCTCAACGCTTCTTCAAATCCGGGACTCACAACAAAGGAACTACAGCTTCAGTCTAAACAAATTAAACTGGTAAATCAACATTATATACTTATTTACTTGGTCTTAGCTTTTGTTATATACGGTAGAAATACTGTATAACGTTGAGCTGCAAAGTAGTGAGCGTATTGTTCTGTCTACATTGAAAATGATTTTACCAATCCATATAAAACAAGTACTGAGGATAGTCCACAAAGAAGTACGAATATTAACTACTAATAGGTGAATTATGCTGTGATCATCTTAACATTACTTCTTACTTATATTAATGACTTTCGTATAAAAAATACAAATTTTAATTCTTAACATAATATAAACACTTATCTTTCTGGAGAGCGTTAAAAAGCATAGCATGATAAGAGTATCAATTTTTGAAACGGTAAATTTCGGTTTGTATTATAAGATTATACTGTTAAGTACTGTAAAAGTGTTGAAACATGAAATTGATTAATACGAATATTATATAATATTCCTATTAATGAAAATTACAAGTTAAATTTTGATTTAGTCGAGGTATAATTTTATCAGAAAACTGAAAATGACAATGAAAAATTATCAAAATTTGTCAGTGATACATCTCATTCCGGATTAAACAAGAACGAGGCTCTTCTGCAGCTGTGATAGGATCTGAACGTATTCTCACTTCAACTCACCCCTCATGATTAGCAACTTATAGCAGTAATACTCTTAAGGTAATACAGAATCCATAGAACTTTTACGAAGATTTACGGATGGTATCAACTTAAGTAAAAAATGTACTAAAAGTACGCATATGAGTTTAATTAAAGAATACATATTCACTAAAACGTAGAATGAGCAGATGACTGTGAGGTACAAAAATCGACACCAATTATAAATCTGTACTTTATTAAAATATTTCTGTAAACCTAATTGTTTTGCAAATCTTATGATTAACATCATAAAATATTTTTAGGTTTTTCTTTGTATTTTCTGATTGTTACAGGGTGATTCAATTTCAGGTCACTTTACTCTCACCAATACACACGACACATACACTACTGTAGATAACACATTGCTTTATTTAAAAGTCAATTTGGCTACAATAGCTCTTTCAGAATGGCACGCTGATATTATTTAGATGAGTATATGTTTATATAAGAATAGTTTATAATCTTAATGTAATTAAAATTACTCATAAATTATTGGTTCATCATTTGTATCAATTGTATCTTTTCATCTTAATAGTTCATCACCTTAGATAGATATGACGTTTAGTATTGTACTTATTTAAACTAATCTGGTGACTTTGCCACAATATAATATGACGACATGTAAAGTAATAGTACAATAACAGTGTTTCCAGTTGAAAATAAATGTTATGAAATATACTAAGAAGTGTAGATTTCTAAAACATACATACAGGGTGTACATAAAGTCCTGCACGGGTATAATATTTTCTGAACGATAACAGATAAAGAAACAAGATTTGGTACATCAATACTACACCTAAAAATCTACTTTTTGAAGGAACTATCAGTTTTCTGTAATATCATGGGGACGTCCCGCAAGGAGTCAGAAGGAAATCTTAAATAGGTCAATATGGACATCATTTTAAAGGGCTTATCTAGCAGAGTTTAATGCCGCAAACCGCACTCAAAAAGATTGATCCAGTACAAAATGGCGGCTGTTCAAAGATTTTACTTGGTTACATTTTATTAGTAGCCATAACCCCAGTAAAGCAAAACTGCAACCAAACGAATACTGCAGCTAACTACTACATTATGCTTGTCAGTTGTACAGATGTGACTTATGACATTAGTTATCCTCAAGGGTTACAAATTTGGTCCTAATATAGTGATAACGGGGAAAACCTGATAACAGTAACAATTAGAAATCTCAGCGAACTATGACGATCGGAAACACTTCCTGTTTTCATAAAGTGTTGAACAGTTCTCCCTATAGTTGTTCTAGAAATTGGCTGCCTCTCGTGAAAGTAGTCATTAAATAAATGGCATGCTTCCTCGTGTGATCGTCTGTTATTTCCCCAACCATTATAAGAAGTGTTATACGTTCACGTTCGTCAAGCGACATAGTGTAGTTGAAGAACTACAAGCAATACGACAAACTCTTTTGTACTAAAGCGCACTGATAAAATGGATGGACAGCACTACTAAAACAAGAAAACTAGAATAGCCTACTATGAATAGACTGGCTAATAGGAAAGTCCTAACTGCGACCCAAAGATAAGAGATTTCTAATTGTTACTGTTATCAGGTTTCCCCCGTTATCAATATATTAGGACCAAATTTGTAACCCTTGAGGATAACTAATGTCATAATTCACTTCTGTACAACTGACAAGCATAATGTAGTAGTTAGCTGCAGTATTCGTTTGGTTGCAGTTTTGCTTTACTGGGGTTATGGCTACTAATAAAATGTAACCAAGTAAAATCTTTGAACAGCCGCCATTTTGTACTGGATGAATCTTTTTGAGTGCGGTTTGCGGCATTAAACTCTGCTAAATAAGCCCTTTAAAATGATGTCCATATTGACCTATGCTCCTATTTAAGATTTCCTTCTGACTCCTTGCGGGACGTCCCCATGACATTACAGAAAACTGATAGTTCCTTCAAAAAGTAGATTTTTAGGTGTAGTATTGATGTACCAAATCTTGTTTCTTTATCTGTTATCGTTCAGAAAATATTATACCCGTGCAGGACTTTATGTACACCCTGTATAATCCATAACCTTGTTTGGGCCATCGTCACATCTAAGTATTAAAAATGGTCGCTAAATATCATAACTGCGTGAAAGAAAATATCTTTTAAAATTCTGACGCTTTCTTGTTGCTTTTGATCAGCACCGTAAAATATTCTATCAAGGTCAGTATTATTTACGGAGATACCTACTAAAGGTCTTACAAAATATATGTTGTACATAAAGATACTACTTATTCGGAGATACTAACTTAATAGAGCTCTGATCAAATATCTAGTTTGAGTAAGTATATTGTTTTAGAATTATTTCTTAAAATTGCATTGTTTTAAGCACGGTCCATGGTACTGAGTAAACTTTCTCGTGATAAAGATCAAATAGATGAATTTCGAATTGAGGTGCATATCAACTAGTAGAATTTTGCTGAGCTTTATCAAAATTTAAGTTAATCTTAAGGGGTAAATTACAAGTTACCCTAATGGCAAAGAGAAATTGAAGATCAAACCATTTGTAAATAAACATCCCTTAATTTTTCCACTAAATTGAAATGGTTATAAACTCAGTAATACGCCCACTTTCCTGAATCATAGCAATGGATAATGTTCTAAAATGAAACTAATTGTAACATTTTGTCGCTGTTTGTACATTTGGTTTTTATCGATGTTTGGATATGCCTAAAGGATTTTAGAAATGGTTATTTGAGATAAATTGTAACTATGTCATAATTTAAACTTTTATTATCACTAAATCATAAATTCATAAAATGAGGTATGATCAGATAAGCTGTTGTACCACAAATATAATATACATGTAATATATAAATCACTATCACGGGTTTACCATTAGAAGAAACAAAAGTCAATGTGACTGTTAAGTAACAATAGTGAAACTGGCAACATGATTTGGTAGCAGTTCAAATATGCATTACAGGGAACCAATCTGAATGTAATTAATTAATCCAAGTTTAAGTAGTGGCGCGGCTCGGTCAGTATTTAACAGAACTACATGCAAATTCATCTAAAAGGTTCCAAAATAATATATGTTTTGCCCTATTATAACCTAAAACCTTGTAACGTCCTCTCTTAATAGGAAAATAAATTCCCTAAAAACAAGTCTATTATACACAAAAGGTGACCACTGTAAATTAATTACCAAATATTTACTATTTATGAACGCCTGTATTGAGTTTGCTAATGGACGGAACTAAAAACTTGTGATATAGGATTTGTAAACATAAGCTAAAGGTTAATTTGTTTTGTTACGTCTTCTCAATTCATGATACTTTTTAAAATTATCCTAGTATAATTCCATTAAAAAAAATTAAATACTAACAAGGACTACAATCGAGGAAGAGAATAATATATTTTGATTTACCATTCGGAGTAGTGCCAAGATAGACCTTTAGGTTCTTTCTTCGGAGACTCAGATGTAAGATTTAATGAGCATTCTAGATGGCAGTTGCCGAGTGGGTTAACTTGCACTAACTGTTGTAACCTCTCACCGGGAGACAGCAATGCACATATAAGTCCACGTTATATCAAGCCACTAAGACCACAGGTCATAAAATTTGGATTTCATGAAGACGATTGTATGACGACGTATGATTTGTTAAATACGAGAAACAGTGTTTCACCCTAGATCAATCAGACCGCTTTATGTCTCCGAAATAGATCTTGTGCAAAATATTTACACATTGTTACTTGTTTTAATGTAAATAATCAATTGATACGTTAGAAACCCTTTATTAAGTCCTACTCCGTAGACTAATGGTTATAGTCTCGGCTCTCTAACTGAGAGATCACGGGTTCAAATCCCGGGGAGGGCCAATCATGTATAGACACGAGATAAAACAAGTGAACATCGAAGCCTACATATCTGTGTAGCTGAGGCTTAAAAAAAAGAGAAAAAAAGAAGAAAATAAAAGTAAACATGAAAAAATAAAGCCAGCTGGTGTAAAATGTATTAGTTACATCTCTGTGGCACAGCTGACAAAATATGTAAATGGTATTGATGAAACATTTTATATCCAGCAACGCTTTGTAATTATTATTGCCAACATTTCCTAGAATACATTATAAACAAAAAGGATATGTCTTTAACATAATTTGGTGCGCTACCTTCTTGTTTTCTTAAAATTATAATCTTGTGTAGTTTCATCAAGGTAGGACTTGCTCTTATTTTATCGATACATTTTAACGTAAAACTAACTTTTTCTTTAACCATTTTCAGAATACCTTGCGATTGGTTGTCTTTTTCTTGTTGGAAAATGTAAAAAATATGCCCTGTCCTTTTAATTTCAAATAATTACTGATTTGAAAAATATTATTAATGAAATAAAACTGACACTTAATTTGTATATATTATTATATCGGTAGATTTACAATCAATGTAGACAATTACGGTTACTTTTGATTAGCTCAGTATTGTTGCTTGTGAATTCTCCTACAATTCCGCAAATTTACGTGTTCCACTTTTGTGTTTTTACATGGACCACATCCATTTCTTTTATTGTTGGATTATACATGCAAGGTACGAGTACGCTGCACCACGTGTTGTGTAATAGGCTTCGATAAAGTTGCAAGTTATTAATATTAATCATATAGCTCATTTCATTATCGTCATGCTGTCATACAGATAAATGATACAGAATAGAACACTTAACATCCTCTCAGTAGGCATAAACGTAATTGTTTCAGTCCACTAAGTGCTTCAATGACGCTCAACCAAATTCTACAGTTGAACATGCACAATCATAGAACTTAATGTTGTCTATGTAGAAATGAAGTATCCTAAACATTTTAAAGGCTGAAGATGATATTTATTGCGATATCATACTAAATGATACATTCATATTTCTGTTTCTTGAATTAGGTTAAAAACCTTTCTTTTAATAATTAGTTCTAGTGAGGGTGAGTTAGGAATTGTACAACAACGAATGATTGCACTGAAATGATGCGTTGTAAATTTTTACGACACTGTTTTTTTTTTCTTTTTACTGCGTAAATAATCTACATATTCTCAAATGATTGTACTATAGTTTTCTTACTACTTCAGATTTGCTTCCTTAAATCAATACTCTGTCATTCCAGGCATTTAGAAAAATTTCCCTTTCGAATAGGAGATTGTAATAAAGAATGGTTTTTAAATGTGGAGCATTAACTAAGCAGTCAAAAAATAAAGATAATATACATTTAGTTATGTGCTGAAGAAAAATGATGCAGCAAAACATTTAAATTTTAAAACAAGTTATCTATGTTATGAAAATATTTCTATAAAACTAAGGTCTTTATAAATTATATATTTAAAGAAGCTTTATAAGATATAATATAACAGAATATTATATTATAAAAAGTTGATGATTAATACACAATAAAAATATTTACTTTGTGTTTTGTATGAATAATTACAAAAATTTAAACGTCATATGTTATATAAATGAACAACTTGTTAAAGTTTTGGTTACACTACATCAAAATAACTTTAACCATTTGTACATATTAGAAATGGAATATTATAAATGTATTACTATTATTAGGAAGACAACAAGGTTGTGTTATTGAAGGATAATGCAGCTCCTGTCTGTCACTGTTGTTAGTACTCTCTATTTTTCCAGTACAAACCATTATATTTGATCTGTTTAGTAAAGATCAAACGTTTTATGGGTCTAGTCTTAGCATGAAAATAGGAGGGGTAGTAGAAATATGAAAATAAAAACTTGTCAGTCTCTACAAAACCATGATACAACAATGCACATTCACTGGCATAGTAGGTTACTTGTACTTGCAGTGATGCCACTAAAATTATGTCATATTGACAGATACTTGATCGTGAGATGGGTGATGTGACATGCTAGCTATGCTTGACATCACTAGCTTAATTGTTGATCCGATGTTAATGAGGAGTATTTACAGTGGGTTTGCGTATGAGAGTGTCATGATGTTGTAGGTGTGTAGGATTGTGTGGTGAGAGAGTGTCTTTTGATGGTGGTAAATGTAGGAATAGGAAAAGGGGGAGATAGAGAGATAGAGAGAGAGAGAGAGAGAGAGAGAGAGAGAGAGAGAGAGAGAGAGAATGTTATATGTGGCGTGAGTATATAAGTGTGTGAGTTTCCAAGCCTCTTAATAAACTGTTGTCGATATAATTTTTCATTTTTATAATTTGGGTTAAAATTGTTATTATTTGTTATCCATTCATCATCACTTTATCATTTTTGCCGTTATTATCTGGTAGCCATCCTATTCTCTAACACTTGCTTTGTTGTAGCTATGATGAATTTATTTGTTTTTTGTTTTGTTATATTACTAGTGTATATACGTTACATTACTACATAACATATTGAGGCCTGATTTATTCTTATATAGAGTTTTCATATTTACAAGCATTCAAAAAAGGTTGTGAAAAAAAGTAGGCGATACAGCCAAAACAAAGTTTTAATATTATATACATTTTTGCTATCTTTTAATTATACACAAGCGTAGGCCGATCTGGGTTTTTTCAAAGAAATTTTAAACCCATTGGAAACTATTCAAATACAAATTTAACTTATTAAAATATTGAAACCGTGATAATTTTTGCAAATATAACTACATTAAAATGTCATACTTTGCATAAATATTGAAATAATTTTAAAATTTTCTAATTTTGAACTGGGGCACTGTTCTACAAGAAACTTAAATGAAACCTTTTACTCTCATAAATGTCAAAAAATCTATCAACAAAAATTCATTAGAAACTGTACGAAACCAACGACAATCTCGAAAGTAAGAATTATTTTTATACATATATATATATATATATATATATATATATATATATATATATATATATAGTATATAGTATATATAAATGTTTAGAACCTCAGCACTTGCTGGTCCAGGAGCGTAAATCGTGCGTACCTTGTTGGTCATCGCGCCTCATGCTGGTCCGGGCCTTGAACGTGTTGGTCCGGACCCGCAAGTTACGAGGCTCTGTATAGAGCGTGTAACATCCTGGACCAAGAAGTGCTGCTTGCCTGTAAAATTCATTTGATTGTACAGTAGCTCGCCTAGCGTGAGTATAATGAACTAAATACTCGAATGAGGGGAAATCCCCCACCATTCTCGGACCAAGATTTGACGGGTTTCTGTACAGGGCATACTGTCAAACATTGAATAAAGTGCGTTTTCAAATCAAATCAGTCTTTATTGCCTTTTAACAGCATACAATATTGTATAGAAGCAATCTGTATTAGCCAATGTATTAGCCTATCTACTCATTCACACACAATTATACATACACAAAGTTCCTCATCCAGACAAACATGCAATGACTAATCGGATCCTGTTAAAACGTGATTCGATTTTAATTTTCTATTCACAGGCGCCTTTCCATGAACTCACATACCGTGTCAAAAGCAACTGACACCAATAGGCATTGAAGACGAGATTTAAATGTTTTGGTACTACCTATGTTTTAAGATCCTCAGAGAGCCTATTAATCAACCTAACACCAACCTGCGATGGCAAATTATGAGACGCCACCGTTTGATGTGGTTGACTGCGATAGTTGTCCCTGCCTCTTGTCTCATACTGGTGAATGTTCTTTCCCTGAGCCAATGTGCTCTTTGATTTACAGAACACAGCCACCTCGAAGATGTAGAGGCAAGGCAAGGTCAGTAAACCAAGCTCCCTGAAGGCATCCCTGCACGTCTCTCTTCTCTTTAATTTTAAAATGATTCGTACACAGTTTGCACAGCTGCCACAGAGTCTTACTCCATAAGCAAGGTGCGGATAAGCAAGGGCAAAATAAGCCATTCTCAGGATGTCCTGAGAACAGTGTTTTGCCAGATTCCGCAAAGCATACAAACCTGAAGTTACTCCGGAACAAACACTTTCAACATGATTGTCCTAGGTCAGACCTCGATCTAGGTACATCCCTAGGAATTTGATGGAGTCAGATTCCTCTAAGAGTTTGTCATCTACCAGGACAGCAGGTCGTGCACTACCTTTACGCTGTCTCAGACAAAAATCAATTGTGTTTGATTTTGAGCTGTTTGTTTTCAAATTGATTTCAGAAAAAATTGGATGCATGAATTCACTGTGACAAATGAATTAATTTCAAGCTTCTGCAAAGAATTTGCAGTAACGCAGAGAGTCGTATCGTCAGCATATTGAATCACCTTTCCATTCTGGACCGATGAGTTTAAATTGTTAACGTAAATAGTAAAAAGCACTGGCCCATGGATCCATCCATGAGGGACGCCATTTGCCATTTTCAATTTTCCTGACATGGCATTTGAGATCTGCACGCACTGGTCTCTATCCTTATGTAGGACGAGATCCACCTGTGTGGTAGACCCCAAATTCTTCATGTCGCTAACTGATGCATCAGTGTTAAAAGCCTTAGAAAGATCGAGAAATATGCTGAGCAACTTATCCCGTCTCTCAAAACCATCGACAACAATATCCACAAGACTTGAAACCGAATCAATTGTTGATTTGTTTTTATGGAAGCCGAATTTTTCAGGACACAGTATGTCAAATCTTTCCAGAAACCTTTGTAGTTCATTCCAAAATGCCTTTTCAAAGATTTTGCTGAAAATTGGCAAGATTGCGATTGTGCGGTAATTTTTGGTTTGATGAGGATCTTCTTTCTTAAAAGTCGGGGCAACTTTTGCTGTTTTCAAATCATCCAGGTAAACTTCAGTTAGAAATGAGGAGTTTACCACTTTTTTAGTGGAGTCAAGATACGCTTGGAGCATTTTTTGACTAGCCACATGGACATACCACTGTTGTAACAAGATTTCTTTTAATTGATTTTTTGCACAATACCAGCCATCTCAGCCTCATCGACAGGGGTCAAGATCATAGACGATACCGGTTCTCTACCAAGGTTGCGGGAGAGGGTTTCAGTGAAGTACTCATCACACGAACCAACTGAGGCAAAATACTTGTTAAATTCGTCAGCAATTTTTGATGATCATCTATAAGTTGGTTTTCAACGAGCAGTAAACATTGCTTTGATATTTGTATTAGATGTTTTCGTTTTACGGATTAATGAACTATTTTCCATGCTGTTTTTGAAAAGTTCTCGGTATTCTTTAATATTTTGTTTAGTTCATAGGCTTTAGCAGCTTTTATAACTTTCCTATATATTCTTCTATAATTTTTGAAATATCCTTGAAAATTATCGTTGTTTGTATTAATAAAAATTGAGTGATAAAATTTGAGATTTTCACGAGATGTGAGAATACCTTGTGTAACCCAAGTATTCTTATGTCGCTTACTGCGTACTTAAAATTTTCTGTAAGGACATGAAATATTTAAATAATAGAGAAAGCGTTCATCAAAAGCAGTGTAAACTTTATTTGGACACTGAATGTTATTTCAAAAATTCCAACTTTCTCGCTTAAGGTGATAAATTAACTCGTTAATATTTTGAGGGTTTAGAGCTCTTTGGACCGTATTTTCTGCAAGCCTAGTCACCGGATCAAGTCCATTAATCAATCCCCTGAGCGAAGTGATCAGAGATGGCAGGATTGAACACGACAACGTCAACTTTCGGGATGTTGGTGATAACGTTGTCGATGGTTGTACTCGTCGTGGCACATACTCGTGTAGGAGAGTTCACTGACCAATTTAGACCAAAAGATTGAAGAATATCACTCAGCCGCCGAGTGTGGGGGTCGGGGTGGTCCCGTGCGTTTATATTTAAATCGCCAATTAAGAGAAATAGTTGATTGTTTGAAAACAAAAATTGGTTAGCAGGCTCTCTGGTTTTCCAAAAAAGGATGAAATAAAACTTCGGTTGTTGTTTGGACGGTATATTTCAACAATATTAACTTTTTCGGATGAATTTAAATTATATATTTATTATATTATTACCAGTAGCCTCAAAATCAAATTCTAGAGTAATTAATTAATTAATTTAATTTTTTTTCAAATTTCAAGGAGATTTTTACAAAGATTGCCACACCACCTCCCTTAAAATTGGAACGTAGGAAAATATGTGCCAATTTATAATTTTGCATTTTTTTAATGCTGATTGGTTGTAAAACAGTGTTCCGATATTACAATAATATCAGGTTTTCGCTCATCGCACATGATGTCCAACTCTTCTAACTTATTGGTAGCGGATTGAGCATTTAGGTGAATAATTTTGTATTTTGAAATTTTATGAAAATTTTGAGTGGTTTCTGAAAACGTGTTCTGAATAAATAGCAGGACCTGATACCCCTCTCTCGTTTTACATTCGTCATAGGCTCTTCGTTTTTTTTAACAGGAAATCGTATATTGTTTTCGTCAGGTTTTACAGGCGAAGTAGCTTTGTCATGCTGCATGAGACGGTTCTGGGCAGGACTGGCGAGCGACTCACAGGCATCAGCAGCAGCAGGTGAGGCAGCGGGCACTAGGCAGTGTTAGAGACAACTCATGCGCAGCAGGCGGTCTGACAGCAGCAACCAAGCCCTCCACTATCATTTCGACCAGCAGCTCTTTACCCGGCAATTGCAGATTCATGCCATCCGTGTGAACCAGTTTCTTCCGATATCATTGATATCAAGGAGCTTGAGGTTTGAGAGTCTCACGCATAGCTACTCTATGTAATAATTGGCGATAATGGTCCGTTGGTTCACAGGATGGCTAACGAGCAGATCGTGAAGATAAGGGATCATTACCAAGATGACATCGGGCGAACTCAGTCGAACGGTGACTCTTTCTTCCAGGCGATTATAGATGTTGTGTGACTCGCCGGCAGCGATGTCGTTGGCTCTGGCGAGCAGGATGAAGCAGCTAGAGGGAGGCGAGGGGCTGCTGGACGTTACATTCAGGAGTTTGGCCCTAGGCTTACATATGCCAGTCACATTGGCAGCCGATGACACGCGGCGCAGAACAATGAGAGCCAGGAAACGGGTATGACTGTCACCCTCAATCACAACATTCCTGAAGGAAAGCAACTCTCTTTTAATTTTGCCTTTCAATTTTGGCCTTCTACCAGGAGAAGACTTTTGGAGGAGGGTGTTGGCCGGATGGTTTCCTATTGTTGCAGGTTATTGTATGGGAATATTTTTGTTGAGCTGCATTAGTGGCTGCGATGTTTATGAGAATTGGTAGTTTTTCGTTTGTATTTTCGAGGGGTTCAAATCTATTGCTGGTCGTAATAGGAACATATTTTTTATTTTAACAGACAATTCAATCACCCGTCGCCTGAGAGTAGCCGCAGGAACACCCCTGGACCTCCCTCTCGGTCCGTAGACATTCAATCTCTGCCTCGAGTACCTGAATGTTACCTGAATGTGTCCTCAGATTGGTGACGAGGTCGCGAGTCTCGGAGCACTGTGAGACCTGACAGCAGGTGGTCACCGGTGGCTCGCACTGAACAGCGCAGTCTCTTACAGAAGCTCCCACTGATACTCCGGACAGCGAAGATCTCGCAACAAAAATGTCATTTGTATACCGAAGAAGCCTTGTGTCCGATTCAATGGAATGATCGACAACCCTCATCAGATCGACATTGAGCTGCCTTATCTGCTCCTTTAATCTGCAGTTTTTTTGACGCAAGTTCGTCAGCATCAGAGGCTCCCGACGAGGCGACAGGCGTAGGCACTTCGAGCGAGTTTGTAGTAGCGAGCAGGTCAGGTTTTGTTGCAGCTACAGGGGTCGGTTTCTCTCCCGTAGACGCGTGGAACGCAGTAGTCTCGCCCGCCGGTGAACTGATCGATGTGGAGGATCTGGATGGAGTGGCGCTCAGCGCAGGGTCCGGGCCAGGCGTGGAGCAGGCAGGCGGCGAGTCAGATGCAGGCGGAGTAGGTGAAGCAGCGTCGGTCGCAGACCGAGTCCTGGCAGCGGTGACAAAAGCGAACGCATGGTGACTGGCTGTTCACCGCTGTGTTTTTTATGGCAAACAGTCAGTGCCGTTATATTTGGATCAGTTTTAATCGATGCGCTGCAAATTTTTTCCGAGACATCGCCAAAATATGTCTTCATTTTAAAAAATTCTATGTTGTCTGTATTTAAAATTGTAAATAAATACAGGGTATCCCGGTTTTTGTTTTTTTCTATTGTAAATTGCATATTTTTGTCAATAATAAATTAATGAATAAATAAATAAGTAGATAAAATGAAAAGTCACGATTATTAAAAGAATCTAAGTAATAAATTTATAAGAAATAAAACTTATTAGATTAACAATAAAAACAGTTTCTCTACAGCAAAAAGGTGCTTCTGTCGGTGGGAATCGAACCAATGTTTACTGAGATGCGGTACCGCAACCTTACTGTTGCTGCCACGCAGGTAGACAAGAAGTGGTAGTTCCTTTTTGATCATACGGCTCGTCGCTTTGTGGTTGTGTCAAAAATGGAGTTGCACAGTTGTATTGCAAGTCTAACCTTACTATTTTTGCGACTAGGTTTAGGGCTAAAACTTACAAATAAATAAACTATCCAACTCATTGTAAGGCGTTATTTATCGGTAACTTAAAAGTGTTCTTCAGTAACTAATTCTAACAAAACTGTGACGTAAAACCTTGCAAAATTTCGTCTGTGGCAGTACCGCGCTCGTGTGTACTTTCTTGACAGTATACTTAGATTATCAGTAGCATATTCATACGTACAGATTCGCAGACCCTAATGTTTCATTTCATAGAGCCAAAAAGTTAGTTTTGCTTTCAAAAATTATTTTTCAAAGTTTGTTATTTCACTTTTCATTCTTCATGTATATAAAACGAGTTCAGGTACATTAAATCAGGTATGCTGGTCGTCTGATTTTAATTTCTAACATTCACTCTATTCGCAACAATTTGAGTGCGGAATTACTAAATGTATAACTGTATACTTATTTTATTTCAGTTTCCTTATTCTATACACCTATTGTTATATTCATACATGTATTTCTTATATATGTTACAACCTTTTATCATGTACATGTTAAAAATTTTATTTCTGATGATAAATAGACAGTTTATTAACCATATGAAATACCTTGGATAATTACCGGTTACTCAGATCAATATAGACCAGAAATTATATGAGCTACCGTTTGTAAAGACAACCTGTCGACACTGCGTTGAAAACCAAATTTCAAATGGTCCTGACGTTTAACAAAAAAATTAGTTCCTCAAAAATTTAGGTAATTACCGTAATAAAATCAATTACTCGAAAAATTAAAATATGTGGGAAAATATTTCAAAAGCCATGGATATAAACAAAGATAAACACAGGATTCCAATTAATTGATCATTTCAATCAAGGGTCAATGAAAGGTTAAAACTCTACGATGTAAAAGATGAAGCAGATTTATTCAAGAAATATTACGCGAACGTCGGGGACGCCTAGCCCGGTCTTTCCTGTAACCTGGGTCGTCACGAAAGATACTGAGTACCTGGTGGACGCTTACTTCCGGGTAGAATCTATAACGGGCCCCGAACTCCAGCACGTATTCACGGATGTGAAGGGCGGCTCGGCTCCCGGCAGTGATAACATTCTAGCTTAATTCCTTCAAATTTATTTGGCCTATTTAATTTTTCCCTTGCTTCATAATTATAATAAGTCAGAATATTAATGAGGGCATTTTCCCAATCACTTTCAAACTTAGAAAAGTAATCCCGTTTTATAAAGGGTAAAGTAATGATCATGATTTTGGGCGGACTTCCCAAGTACGTTCATTATTAACAGTAAATATTCATTAAATTTATCTAGAGTAATGAATGTGATTGAATGATAACATATAAAATATATCTTCTTACTGGCCGTTCTTGTATATGTTTATTCTTTACGCCTCTGAAACTACTAAGTTACGTATTGACTGTTTACATTTCTTTCAGTGGCAATCCAAAATTTACCCAAAGAATTATATTGTTTGTTTTTTACGGTTTTTAACTATTGAATTATGGTATAAGAGCACAATCATATTTTTAAATTTTTGCTATGACCAATTTTAAAACGGCGGTAACTCATCCAAGCAGCTGCCACGCTCGGCGTTGCTTGATCCCGAACCGTTACACTGTGCCATTGGCAAGAGGAAATGTTCGCTGCCACAACAATAAAAAAACTAAGGGTCCTATGGGCTAATGAAACAAATCATAGGATTTGGTTAAAAATACTGCTTTATCTAAACAGTGGTTTGCAAGAAGACCTATAATATTTCGTGAAAGAATATCCGTATTACCTTATAGTACCTTGAGAATGAAATTATGTTCAGATCAAATATTTTCCCCCATATCTGAACTTCCTAGTTTAAATGAGGATAAATCAATATAATGACCATAGTAGGATATTATTAGTATTTAGGAGAACATGATAATTTAGAAAACAAATTTTCCTAAACCAAGCATTTTTCAGACATAATATATTTGTATGTTAAACTTTATTTTTATTTTAACCCCTAAATATATTTTAATGACAGGTGGATTTATTACCAAACAATACAAACTTGGAGATGAACTATTTCGATATATTTTAGCGTTATGCTCCTTATAAGTATAATGTGTATTTTTGTGCTTTCAATAAATTAAGGGAAATCAAGTTATATGAAATTAAGTTTAGTTTACCTGATTTCTATACAAATATTTCAATATATTTTAATTTTATATATAGTTAAAGGACGAAACAAACACGATAATAGCACTCAAGAATCAAGTACTTAATAAAACCAATATCCGCCAAAGATTTAAGGGTATCGTAGGGGTAACACGTTCACGGTCAAAATTTGTTCAAAGGACTTTTATAATTACTTTCTTAGAAAGAGGGCTGTAGGGTGACTTGAGCAAATTAGCAAAACATCAATGAACCGCAATTTACAGAAGTTGATAATAATGAAGCAATGGGTATTTCCAAAATGGTCATTCCAATGTATGCCCGCTATATTTTTCACTAGACCAACGGATGTGTTTTTTAATGGGTGAGAGGCATTACGGTGCAGTAACCATATTAAATAAAACCAAAGTCGCAGTTATTTCCGGTGAACGATTCCCTTACGGGGAGATTTGTGTTCATGGAAGGTTTGTGAAATGGCCATATACTCATTTGATCTTTACATTCATGCAAACAATGTTTTGTATAAATAATTTACGGAGTGTTGAATGAGTAGACTGTAGAAAACAAACAACACATGGGCGTTACAATAAATATATATATATATATATATATATATATATATATGTATATATATATATATATATATATATATATATATATATATATATATATATATATTTAAGATATAAAAACATCCTCACTACATGCACAGCACATAGAACGCCATTACGCTTTATTATTAATACTTACTTATGTTAACGAAAGTGATGTATTGCATTTCTCAGTCAACATAATTTGTTTTAGATAAAATATATGTTAAGCGAAACGTGCAACTTTCCTATATGACTATATTATCATTCCTATCCAAAGGCGTATCCAGGAGGCATTTGGGGTAACCCCCCTCCGCTTATTGATACAAACATTCAAAGTAGGCTTATATTTTAACTTACGTTAAACAGAATTTATACTCGTTGTCAAACAATGAATCACACTCGTAGTTCAGTTTTGTTTTTTATTTGTTTCGATATTTTAACTATAACAGCTGACATAATAGTAAAACACAAAACTTGTGCTTTATAATTTCTCTGAATGAAAAGACCGTCTGCTACCTCTAGGGGTTGACAAATATAATTAGACACCGTCGCTTATCAAAAGGTGTTTTATAGTTGACCAACATTTAAAAATCAAATAATGAACTTCAACCACTTGGTAGTGACTTAAAACACACAAAAAGTTACGTAAAAACCCATGTAATTTATTTTATACCATCTTTCAATCAAATAGTTACAAAAACCATTATTCCACAAATAACGTAAAGAAATATCATGTTAATCATAATATTATTGTTATCATAATATCTGACTTAAAGTTCGTATATTTTTATTTACTTAAGTTTTTATTTAAATAAAAGAACATATTTTATTTACATGAAATTCCACAAACAATATATAAATAAAAGACTAATAATATCAAAATATTATCATAAAGTAAATGTGAAACTCTTAATGATATCAAAATGATCTCGAAAACTTTATGCAAACAGTAAAAAGTCTTTCCGATCAGATAACTTTTGAGTTTTTAGGCATAAATAATGTAGGACTTAAGTAAACAATTAAATGTTTATAAATTTCTAAGTTCAATTTTTTTAATTTTTATATAATTCTAGTTTCTATTTATGAAGCTTTGTTCTGGACTTTTAAACATGTGTTAGTTGTGGAAAGCAATATAATTGTAATAATAAATTAATTAATAACAGAGAATTGAGATGCTATATCACGAAAAATATTCAAGTATTTAATTTTAAGAAAACATATATCAGCCTAGAATGAAATATACTACCGTAAGTACCCCTGAGAGTATCATGGTCGGTAACGTCAAAACCGTAATTAAACAGAACAGAGAGAAATATTATGCTCATTTCACTCAACGGCGGTAACTGTTTTTCGAACAAATAAAGAAAGGCAAAAATTGTCGAGGTATTATGAGGATTAGGATTTAGACGAACAAAATGTATTATTGTTTTTAATAAAATAGTGCTTTATGGTAATGGATTTGAGTAATGTATTCTAGTCCAGTAACGTACAGTAGATTTTACGTTATTCAGAAATGTATGTTCTCAATATTAAAAAAATCTTATGTTATCGAGATATCAAGGTTAAAATTTAATTTTTTAGGATTTGAAAGGCCTTGCTAATTTTAAAATCAGTTGAGAAAACACCATACATGTTTGAGGATAGTAAAAAAAGTAGAGTTAAGGAATAGAAAAAAACATGTTGTTTGACTAGAAGAAGACAAGAAGAAAGCTGGATTCAAATAATTCGATTTTGTAGAAATAAAATTAACTAAATATACTTGTATTATAATATGACAGTTAACAGATCTAGATTGAATACTATAAGACTGACCTGTTTATCTATAACTCTGGTCTAAAATCACAACACAGTAACCTTAAACTAATGTCACTTTTGACATAAATAGATAAGATTCTCGAGAAATGTGTAAGAATTCAGTTACCTAGTTACCTAAAGCAATTTCACATTGTAGCTAACGAACATAATGGTTTTTGAGAAGAAAAAAGTACATCCAATGCTTTAATTGATGTTACTAAGTTAATTTCACATACATAAAAAACACGTTATAGTGACATTCCTAGACCAAGATAAGGTTTTTGATTCCGTTAATAGAAAAAATCTCATTAGAAAACTGGAAATTACTGGAGTTAAGAACAACGACGTGGAGTCTCTGCAGGAATTATTCCAGTACATTTATCTTTTTACATTTCTGTAAGTCAAATGTATGTATGTATTGTTTGGAAAAAAATAAACGAAATGAAATGAAATGTTTACTGGAATAAGGGTAATTTGAATTATATGTAGCCGAGCAGTCCATACAGTTAGTATTATAGTTTTACTGTATAAATTTCTTTTAGATCGTGCGAGATAAATTCGTTGAGTTTAAATTCTTACATCTCACTTTTTATCACGAAGATTAGTAACAATTTTCCAAGTTGCAAAAGGGTCCCCATCTGTCAAAATCTACTCTATGTTAGTTAAAACTTCTTTAACTGTGAATAACTATTAATTATATCGGGCCATTGAATTGTAAGATATAAAGTATCTTGAAGTTTTTTTTTGTCTATTAATTAAAAAAATTATTAAACAAAATTAGCTTCTTACAAAGTCATAAGTAAGCTTTGTTTAAATAGTCTCTAATAGTTTCGAAGACATATTAATGATTTAACGATTTCTCTAAAGATCTAACATCAATATATCGAGAACACTCTACTCCAATTTGTATTATGCATTGTTTGTCGTTTGTTTTCTTACTAAAAACTATCACCTTTACATTTTCAGCGTATCAACGTTCTAAGAAACTGAAAAATAAAATGCTAATTTGCTACGAAACAGATTTACGAAAATGTTGTATATTCCGTGCCAGGGGAGGAAATACACTATCATCTCAGATCTATCTTATTGTCAGATCTCAGTTTGATGACTAATAGTTTGTCTAAAACTGTAAATACAAAGAGTATCTAAATTTAAATTGTCAACAAACTAAATAGATTTTTTTGTCCATTTATATTGGTATATGAGCATTAACTTTTATGGTGGTTATTTCCCTATCGCTATAATATGTTTGTGTCACACTTTATGTGTGGACCCTAAATTTAGACAATGGAGGTCAACCACTCACATACAAGGCGGCGGAAACACATACAATTACTGATTGTTTGTCTAAAGATTTGTACAGTTGTATATACAGTAAATATATCCCTTATATTGCCTTCGTATTAATAGTATATCGGAGAAATTTTAACCTATATTGGTTAGAATGTAATTTAATTATACTTTATAATCTGTCCTGCTGTGATATTTTAAATTGCAGACTTGCCCTTAATTCAAAAATAGTTACCTTAGTGTGTCTTTCTGTCTATAAGGACTTCCTGATACTTGGGACTCTTTGCAAGTCACGTTAGTCCTGGCAGATAATCCCCGCGGCGCTCGGAGTATCGATTAATTTGGATAAATCTGCGGGTAAACACACGTACACGAAAATACTCTGCCACTAGCTCGTAGAGCTAACATAGTCTTTGTTTCGACACTCTAACAAATAAAACAAAAACAACATAGTATAGCATGAAAATAAATATCAATAAATATGGTCTTTTACCTAATATGCTAAAGTAAATAATTGTGTGTTATACACTATCATTGTTAAATACATATTTGGCCCATATCTGTTGAAATTTATAAAAATGTTGTAGGCCGTTTCACATTACAAAACATATTTGGTTGGAGTAACTTTTGTTGTAACTTAAATAAATCTTTTATAAATAAAAAATGTAAGACAAAATAATTTTTAACCTATAATTGTTTATGAAAATTTGTTTATATTCCTTCGTTTATAATGCATTTTGTATGCAGTAATCTATTTATTTTTGATCATACTCTATTTTGTTTAGTCGTTAATATTCTTCAAACAGTTGACCTAGCAATATTTATATTTTGTATTACAAAACTAAATAATATAATAACTATTAGCATTGAACATTTCTATGAGCCCTTGATCAAGGTGAATTCAGTTTGCAGAGCAGGTAAGTATTCAAATAAACACTTGCATTTTGCAGGCGCAATGACAAGGGAATCGGCCAATCCCAGTTTCCCGAGTCAGCAGTCCAGTCCACCACCGTCATATTGGACATAAAAGTTTATAACCACGCAGAAATGCTTTAGCTCTCAATATCCCTTCTCGACAGTCGGGCATTAACACAGCTTTATCATTAAAACATTACTTTTAATTGGATAGTTCGAATCAAATTCAAGTTGCCTTTATATTTCACAGGCAAAAAAAGTTGCAAATGTAGTAAATGCATGAAAAAAGTATAACAAACTTTTTAGTAACAAGATTACTGCAAATTATGTGCATATATTTCGAATTTCTATTGTTACTATTTATATCCAGTACTACTAAATCTAAATATAGTAAATTTGTATTCTGCAATATTTGCCCTAAAGGATACCGTCACGTTACACGAAAATAAATAAATAGCATATTTTCACACCCAAAGAAAATTTAAAATATTTGATGATTTGTAAAAGATAAAAAATATTGTCTACTTATAATGCTTATAACATAGTTACGTGTATTAATACTTAACCTAAGTAAAAATACACTGATGCACGATATGACTTTTAGCAATCATACTAGTAATTTTCAACACTAAAAACAGTTTTCGAGATTTTATTCAAAAGCGGTCAGAAATAGACATGGCTTTAATAAAAAAAAACTACTGTTTGAAAGACGTTTAAAATCAGGTTCTACATACTTATAGATGCAAGTGACGTACTCCTAATGAACATTGTTTTGAGATACACCTATTCTAACCTTTTCAACATTTTTATTCTTTCGGGATGGTCAAATTCGAGGAAATAAGTGTATAATTAATTGTAATAAAAATATAGTACGCATTAAAAAATATGTTAGTTAAACTATTTTATTTGTAAAAGCATGGACAGTGGGCTACCGGTTTGTTGTTTGTAAAACATCTATTTCATAATGTTTTGGTAAAAGGTCATCCAGAGGAAAAGCTTGGAGGTGAGCAGTAAATAAAGCGAACGTTCTGGTTCTCTTACCGAACGGAATCATCTCAACATTGACAAATATCTTAATGCAATATTTCTTAACACAGGATCGAAATTTAACACGTTCGGAGCGAAAAGGCATGCATGATTCAGTCCCATTGTGAAAGCAAATATCAACAACATTCTTCTGAGGGCTTTTTCGACAATTCCAGCCACGATTACAGTTCAAAGTGATAAAAGGGTGAAATACTAGGATTTAAGCAGCGTGACAGGTCTGGATCTTATGCGAATCTTACGCCAAATAACCAATTTTATGGATCATAATTTTATGTAATATACTGTGACATAATATATGTTAAAGGTTCAAAATGTACAACTGAAACTCATCACATCAACTTGGGGTTTTAAATAAACCTGAAGGTATTATCCTTGAAATGAACCACAGGACGTTCCATAATCCATTGTGGTGACACCATCGACGATTATCAGTTGGTGCAGAATTTGATTGCATCAGGGCGCTGAATTCGTAACCACCACAAGCGTTATTGAAGACAGCGTGTAGATATTTTTCTATGCAGAATGAGATCATTAGACTCCACCGCGAGAACTGTACGGTGTCAGGTACCTCATCTCACACACGCATGGGATGTGGTCGAGTTAGTCATTATTGTGACTTCTAAGGAACCGAAACTACGGAGTATCAAAGGACCCGAGAAACGTACGAAAGAGTCGGATGGCCTGACGGACGAACTGTCATTTGATGATCTTTTGACCCCGAAATTAATAGGACTCTTCATTTGCCCAAGAGGATTCTACGATCCAAGTTAAGTATCAAATCTTAAGTAATTCTTAGAAGTCATCATACAGATGGGCAGACAAACGGAATGACATTTAACCTTATGAATTAATACAGTGAGTGCTTCCTTCGAACAATACACTCATATACACCAAGTGTATCAAAGTCACAGACGGACGGAATGCTTTGAATTTCACCTATTTGGAACAAAATCAATAGGGCCATTCCTTCGACAAAGAGGAATCAATAACAGTTATCGCACATGCAGACAGAGAACTGACAGCAAGATGAAACAACGCACATTCTAAGAAGGAAACTTAATAATTAAAGTTTCTAATATTTCTCACTCCACTCATTTCTGTTCTTATCGTTACACTCGTGTCTATGCATCTGGTAATGAAAAACACGATATTAATACTGCACTCGATTATTGAACTGTTATTATTCCCTTTGGAGTACTTTTCTTTTGTGCAACCAACCCCGCATCTCTCAACATTTCCTGCCTTTGAATACCCAGAAGTACGTATTGTTCGATCAAAGCCTCGTAGAATAATTCTTAACCTGAGAGAACGATATTAACTCCTGACTTTTACATGCAATTTATATGGAACCAGTAAAAAATGGAATACAACTCCAGTTGCGCATGAGATTAGTGACCATTTTGTAGTGACCTAATCGACGAAACGTCAGTAAATAAATGTACGATTAAAAAAGATTAAACGTTGCCTTATACATTTCTACGAGGTATTATATAGAATAATTTAGTTATATAACTCTTGTATCGTTTTAAATTTACTGTATGTCAAACAAGAAAAATATTATATTTAATTAACACAGGCTGTATACATATGTAATATGCGATGGAATTATTCTGTAAATGTGGAGAGATGCGGAAAACCCGGTTAGTCTTTGAGACGGAACAATACAGAGTAGAGATTTATTTGTAAGGAGAGAGCTATCTTCTTTTTAGCCTAATTCTGCCCGTCCCCTTGGGCCATTGGCTTGTGCGAGAATCATACAGGCTCCTGCAGAAGCGGGTAATTTTGGCGGCCAATAAGCATAACCATATGTTGCCGCCTGTAACTGTCCTTCCACTGACCCCGTGTGATTAGGTAGTGTCCGGATAGTACACTGCAAGGGCTTACAGGCGTGTCTGCAGGGGCCTACAGGCGTGTCTGCAGGACCTACAGTCGTGTCTGCAGGTGCCTACAGTCGTGTCTGCAGGGGCCTTCAGTCGTGTCTCCAGGGCCTACAGTAGTGTCTGCAGGTGCCTAAAACAGTCGTGTTTGCAGGGACCTTCAGTCGTGTCTGCAGGTGCATACAGTCGTGTCTGCAGGTGCATACATTCGTGTTTGCAGGCCTACAGCGGTGTCTGCAGGGCCTTCAGTCGTGTCTGCAGGACCTTCAGTCGTGTCTGCAGGGGCCTTATCTAACAGACTAAGGAGGAGATTCGCAAAGTGCAATGGTCATACAGAATATTTGTACCTGTTATATTTATATAACAGGATATTTATATCTCAGACACAATGTCCAAGCGCATTAGGATATCGGCTATTCCATTGATTAATTTTTGCAACGTTGTAATGCGTGCTCTTTTACAATGCAACAATTTCAACATTCAATACAGTATGCGCTTACTGTATATGACGTTTTTGTGATCCAGATCACAACTAATGTAAATACATGCTATTTTAGAATACAACTATTACAATCTACACTACACCCTGCTCAGATTGTCCATTGTGTGTTTATGAAAGTCTAGATGTCATACCCTTACCCCAGGCACGTCATGACGTCACAACTAATGTAAATACATGTGCTTTTACAATGCAACAATTGCAGCATGCACTACAGCATGCTCTGATTGTCCATTATGTGTTTATGGAAGTCTACATGTCATACCCTTACCCCAGGCACGTCATGACGTCACAACTAATGTAAATACATGTGCTTTTACAATGCTCCGATTGTCCATTATGTGTTTATGGAAATGTACCTGTCATAGCTTTACCCCAGGTATGTCATGACGTAGATCACAATTAATGTAAATACATGTGCTTTTACAATGCAAAAACTGCAGCATGCACTACAGCATGCTCCGATTGTCCATTATGTGTTTATGGAAATGTACCTGTCATAGCTTTACCCCAGGCATGTCATGACGTAGATCACAATTAATGTAAATGCATGTGCTTTTACAATGCAAAACTGCAGCATGCACTACAGCATGCTCTGATTGTACTTACAATGTGTTTGACGTCATGACCCAGATCACAACAATCGCGAATCAGTCAACATGAACAATCAGCAACGAGAACAACAAACAGTAACCATCATCCGCTCCCACTAGTGATTGTTAAACACTAGGACTAAAGCAATCCCTACAGACAACTAAAGCAGGAACAATGTTCGATTGGAATGCGTCGAAATCACATTTAATACTCTAGTTGATGCTGTAAAACCAACAACATCATTCAGTACTTGGAATTAATAATGCACAGGCTTGAAAGCCGTACCTTCCTGACCTTTTAAACATCTACACGGGGATAGATTGTTATTTTATAGTTATTTCTTATATGTTAATAATTGTCATTGTTATTACTCGGGTAATAATAAACTAAGTGCTTTTCCCGGCATAAATATGCATATATCATGATAAAACGTGGTTTAAAAATTATTAAAATTGTTAATATCAGAAAGTTTATATTAAATATTTAGGCAACTATGTCTATTGTGATTTTTCTTGCAACGTTCCAAGAGATCATCTCAAATCTTTCCATATTTCACCGACTATAGTCTGTGTTCAGAATGCAAGCGAACACTCCCTGTAGCATACCGTACTGATATACAGTTGTGTAACAACAAAGACAAAATATTTGATCTTTCATTCTTATATCACTGTTTTATACTAGTTCACTTTTTACTGCAGTTAATATCTTAGGACATAAGGAATACAGTATGTATGAATGAAATTTTATGTCATAATTTATATTTCTTACTAGACAAATGTTGTTTTTATCTAAAAACTTGCAGAAGGTTATAAATTGGTTGTATTCCTAGTATGAGTTAATTAAAGAATTAGTCATAGAATTAAGTTCCAAACTAATATTTCAAACAATTAAATAATTTTGTTACCATAGTAATACTTGTTTAAAAATTCATTCTAAATTCAAAGTTGAATGTTAAAACACCACTTTATTTTCTAGCCCCTTTAAGCTGAAATTAGACAAACCAGCAGGGCTTCAATAATACCAATCGCAAGAAGTGGAGAAATTTGTCGTTAGATTAACCAAATCCACGGTCACTCAATTCGCGTCCAGTCAAGAACAGCGAGAAGTGGAGAAATTTGTCGTGAGATTAACCAAATCCACGGTCACTCACTTCGCGTCCAGTAAAGAACAGCGAGAAGTGGAGAAATTTGTCGTGAGATTCACTAAATCCACGGTCACTCACTTCGCGTCCAGTCATGAACAGCGAGAAGTGGAGAAATTTGTCGTGAGATTAACCAAATCCACGGTCACTCACTTCGCGTCCAGTCAAGAACAGCGAGAAGTGGAGAAATTTGTCGTGAGATTCACTAAATCCACGGTCACTCACTTCGCGTCCAGTCATGAACAGCGAGAAGTGGAGAAATTTGTCGTGAGATTAACCAAATCCACGGTCACTCACTTCGCGTCCAGTCAAGAACAGCGAGAAGTGGAGAAATTTGTCGTGAGATTAACCAAATCCACGGTCACTCACTTCGCGTCCAGTCAAGAACAGCGAGAAGTGGAGAAATTTGTCGTGAGATTAACCAAATCCACGGTCACTCACTTCGCGTCCAGTCATGAACAGCGAGAAGTGGAGAAATTTGTCGTGAGATTCACTAAATCCACGGTCACTCACTTCGCGTCCAGTCATGAACAGCGAGAAGTGGAGAAATTTGTCGTGAGATTCACTAAATCCACGGTCACTCACTTCGCGTCCAGTCAAGAACAGCGAGAGGTGGAGAAATTTGTCGTGAGATTAACCAAATCCACGGTCACTCACTTCGCGTCCAGTCATGAACAGCGAGAAGTGGAGAAATTTTTTGTGAGATTCTTTAAATCCATGGTCACTCATGAATTCATAGGAAGTGAAAAACATTTGTTTGAGATCCTGTAATTCAAAAATATTGCACTTCGTGTCCAGTTACCAACTTCAAGGTGGGAGAAGAATTCCAGGTGTGAAACCCTCTGTATTCAAACTTGGCATGATTTGGTGTATCCCATTTGGCCAACTGCTTCAAAATTAACAGTCTACGAGTTGTCTCAATCTTGGATCTGACACAAGACTGAGGGGTGGCGGAGGGTTCATTTTTGTTTTTGAATTGTGCAAATTATTTTTAAATATATAAGTTATGAAAAATGTACTTTTTCAATGGTTATTTATCAAACTAGGGTCACACATCTTGAAAGCTTGCTTGTTAAATTGACTAATGGTTTTTTGACAGAAAATAATTTGAATGAATTTAACAGTAACGGATGGGATAGAGCAAAGAACTATAAGCCATGCTTGGCTTTGCCATATCACAAGAATAACTTCTAGATAATAATATTTTTTTTTAATTTTAGGCGTTAGATATTCAGCACAATGCACTAAAGAGCCGATTAGAACATATTAGCTCTCATAGTAATATAAAACATAAAAATCTTAGACCTATATTTTTGCTGAAACGTCGTAGTAGAAAATACTTAAATCAATCCCTGAAATAACCTTTCTTGCATAGTCTTGATTGTAACATCTTTGTAACCGCGGTTTCTATTTCAGCCAACAGTTTCCAACTAAAGACGACTTTGTACAAGTATCTGGAGCATCTCAAAAGACTCTGTTGAAAAATGAACAGCAAGGATTACAAATTAATTCTTGAATCAGCATTGCCTTTATACTAAGAAAAGATCAGGTTGGAGTCCACGTATGTGAATAGAAGAAAGTCTACGCTTGCCCAGGATGGTTACCAACCCTTGAAACGCTAGCCTAACCTCAAAGTGCTTTTCTACAGCCCACGTGCTGGTTTTATTTCCGATTGTAATGCAGATTTAGGCCTGCTACAACATATTACAGGCTATAGTGTGGTCAATCAATTATTGTTATGTAACGACCCGAACCCAATATTAACAATAATTCAAGAAATTATGCTTTATTTGGTTTTAATAAAAAATTTCATTCATTTAGTAAAATTTAACTAAAGACATAATAATTGTAAAGTGTACAGCACTGTTGAGGAGGTCTGCAGTAAGGACTGCTGACAATGCAGAGTCAGCACCTGCGTGTGCTGGGAAGCTAGTCCTAGTTCAGGCCTCAGACTCGTAGACATGTCACTCTCTGTCGCCCTATTATATAAAATTTTCTAAATTCTTTCAATAATGTAATTCAATACTTTATATCATTCAGAAGTGCTCTCCCCTTTTAACCAATGTAAATTGTGTGATTTCTATAAATTAATCTTTAATAAACAGTGTTTTTTAAAATTCAAACGTTGTTGCACAAACTTTATTTCTTTTTCCGGAATCATCCGGTGGTGGCAGCGGATACCAATTAATCCCCAAATCGGTTCGCGTTACAGATTTGGTGGCAGCGCGGTGGGATTATCGCGTAACTTTGGGACAATTTAACTGTACAGTTGATTGATTTCCCGACGCCGAAGTGACCACGTGAACATCAAAATTACTCAAACAGTGTAATCCAGTGTCAAGTACAGTTTTTAAAAAAACGGCTAGGAAAAGTTTTTTAAAGTTGGATTTGCAAAATTTTGGAGTAAAAAGTGCAACAGGAAGACGATGGAATTGGATAAAGGAATCTACAACGTGGAAGACGCCAAACCGAGAAAGGACGCCAAGAGACGACTACGCCATCTTGCCATCTTCATCACGTCGCCACCTAGGAGACGGAAGCGGAGCAACCAACCAACATCGTGGGTGACGCTGTCAACAACCAACATCATCTTGTCCACAGCCTTAGCAACCATGGCAGTCACAATGGCGGCGATATTTGGTGAGCCTTTGTTCACGTTCAGAAATTAAATAAATATAATAAAGAAACATTGGCTATACTTTTAAACTAATTTTACCAAATATTCTACGTTAATTATATAATAAAATAAGACATAGAAATAGGAGAGAATAAAGGTGCTGTGGTATAATAGTGAATGCAGCATTGAATGAACACATTTTTTTGGCAAATTTTGTGATTGATTATTAAGTAATAAGTAAATTAAATTGAATTACTCTAACATGGAGTAACAATGTGTACTTCAATGTCAGGTCGTCAATTACAGGGCACCTATTTCTCATTTTAAAATTAAGATAAAAAATACTTGTTAAATAATATTCAGGAATTGCCAATGTTTCTAGATAAAAAAATTAATTATTAAATCTTTGTAATGTAGGAGCACTCTTTAAAACAAGTTTCATAGTTTTGATAAAATTAATATTTTGAGTTTAGATAATTGTTATTGAGAAATATTTATGTTTTAAAATTAATTTGAATTTGAAGTTAGACGCTATTCCAGTGCGTTATTTCAAAATCTATACGTCACATTAGTATACTTGTACTGTGTAAAATCGATATTGTTAATTGATTAGGCATTGCTAATCTACTAATTAGTTTTATATGATGTATATGGATTTATTATCACTAACATCAATTGATGATGATTGATTGATTAGATAGGTATAGATAGGTTATCAATCATTGATTGGTTATTGGAAAATTTATTTTGATAGAAAACTTTTGGGATTTTGAAGAAAAAAATAGTGTTATTAGTCATATAAATTCAGTCGTATATTTTAAATCGAACTTCGTAAAATTTTGTAGAGTTTCCTAAATTAAATGTTAGATTATTAAGATCATTTATAACAAATCAACAATCATGAGTTCTACAGTAACGTTTGAAGGAAAAACCATTGAATTTCAAGAGGCTTTTGATGCAATTTCAACCAAAGTCAGGTCTCTTCAAGACTGCATAGACGAAACCATCGCGGGAAATTCTGTGCTGAACAGAACAGAAATGTCACCATCCGCTATGGATATGACAATCGGAGCAGCAAGCAGATCATCATTTGAGCTAGTGTCTAGCATTACTCCCTACGAATGGAGAGAGAGCCGATCTACTCATGCCATTCTTCTTCAACAGCATACAAGGCATAGGAGAACTGAGCAATTGGAACGAAACTCAAACATTACAAGTATTGAAATTAAAGTTAATTGGTAGTGCTCTACAGTTTTTCAAAATCAGATGAAAAATGCAAAAACGCCACAACACTTAAAGAAATTAAGTCTGCTCTAACAGAAAGGTTTGGAGATAGCCTACCAGATCACTATTATATTGAACAATTAGCTAACATCAGACAAAATAAAGGAGAGACCATCGAACAATTTTCTGACAGAGTCAAGAGGGTCAGTGACAAAACACTGAGAACCACCAATAACGAAGAAGTAAATAGAGTATTAAGAGAAGAAGCTGACCGAAGAACAATGGAAGCCTTTGTCAGAGACTTTACGGAGAAATTGGCAGACAAACAAGGATTAAGTTTCCAAGAATTTTAGAGAAGCAGTGACTACCGCAATAGCAATAAATAACTTAGAAAAAAGGCCAAATCCATTTGAAGAAAAACCAAGGAAAGTTTTTGGAAACAATTTAAACAAGTAAATGCTACAATTGTGGAAAGATAGGACACGTAGCAAAAGACTGTAGATGTGGGAACTCTACAGACAGGCAGATGAAGGAATGTGGATATTGCCGTAGAAAAAGGGCACAGAGAATCAGAATGTAAATCGAAGGCAAACTCCCACACGTCCTCACTGCAGCTTCTGCAAGAAGCAAGGTCATACAGCTGATAATTGCTGGGCCAGAACAAAGAACACGGGTAACGAAAGAGGTCAACCTTCAGGAAGCGGTTATAGTTCAAGAAACGCTCTAACCGTTAAACTACAGCGGGGAACCCAGAAGCGCCGCTGGCAACCCCGTGAGGAAGTAAATCTGAACCTACACAAGATAAGGTTTGGACAGGCGAAGAAAAAACCTAAAATTGCATACATCACTGAGCAGGAAAACAACTATGAACTACTAGCTCATGGAACCATTGGGAGTGTCAATGGGCCAGTAATAATTGATACTGGGGCACAAATCTCGATGATAGAGAAAACGGTCACCCAAGGACCTATCTCACCGACTGATGTTCGTTGTACAAGGCATCACAGGAGCCATAATGCTCACCTACGGTCAAGTAAAACAAACTATAAAGCTAGGAGACACATAAATGATGTGTACGTTCATAGTAGCAGACTTGCCTGACGATTATATTGCAGTTATAGGGTATGATGTTGCTTAGGTGGAAAAGAGCTGTCATTGATTTAGAACGATATGTCTTAAGTATTGAAGGTTGTGACGCAGTCAACCTATACGAACGAGACAAAGAAACTACAAATGATTGTGTGAGTGGACTTGGTATAGCCACCAAGCGAACTCAAACCTTCCAAGTAGAACCCGATCGCTCAATCAACACGCAAGTGAAGCCTAACGAAAAACGAAAACTTGCCTGAATATCTTCCAGCCTACTGCAGAACTAACCTCAACATACCTGCCCCGTTCAGAAATGTTAGTACAACTAAAATTGGGGAAAAATGTGAAACAACGAAAGCAAGAAATTGAGAACAAAGTTTGTAATTACAGAACCAGCACTCGTAAAAATTCATGGAATTTATGTAGCCAGAAGTCTAACAACTAAAGTAAGAATGGAACTTGTTGGACGAAAGTAGTTAATACAAGCCCAGAAGATTTAGTAATGTACAAGAACACTTTGATCTGTAAATTAGAAGAACCTCATTTAAAAACCAAAGAATTCGACAGAACCAAAAAGGGTCAACACAGTATCTAAAAAAAGCGACGAATTCAGAAGAAAAGTAGAAGAAAAGATAAAGCATTTGAGACCAGAAGAAAAAAGCAAAGATTAGAAACGTACTTCATCGATTTGGAAATTTGTTTAGCCTTGGAGGAATTGAAAATTTAGGATGTACAGCAAAAGTAAGCCACAAAATTAACACAGGAGACCACCCTCCCATTAACAAAAGGCCATACAGAGTGCCTCATGCACAGAAACAAGTGATACAAGATCTGAAAGAGGAACAACTAGATAAAGGAATCATAATACCGAGGTGTATCACCATGGTCAGCACCAGTGGTCATAGTGCCAAAGAAACCTGGTCCAGATGGTGTTGTAACTCGCAGAATGTGCATCGACTACAGAGATCTGAACTCATGCACAGTACCAGAAGTTTATCCATTACCAGATATCCACGAAACACTTGACATGCTTGGTGGAAGTAAATTCTTTACTGCATTAGACATGAATTCGGGATTCTTCCAAATTAAAATGCATCCTGACAGCCAAGAGAAAACAGCTTTCAGTACTCCAACAGGACATTATGAATATACCAGAATGCCCATGGGTCTTATAAACTCCCCTGCAGTTTTCCAGAGGTTAATTGATACCACTTTATCAGGACTGAAAGGAAAGTCTTGTTTACCATACATGGATGACATCTTAGTCTACAGCCCGACAATAGAACAGCATGCACAAGATTTGAGTGACGTGCTAGAGAGGTTTAAGGAGGTAAACTTAAGTGTACAGCTAAAGAAATGCCAAATTGCAAAACCCGAAATTAATTTCTTAGGACATATAATCACGAATCAAGGAGTAAAGCCTTGTCCGAAAAAGATTGAAGCTGTAAAGGAGTTTCCCTCAGCCAAAGAATGAGAAAGAAATCAGAGGATTCATTTGATTATGCAGTTACTACAGAAGGCATGTTCCAAACTTTGCGGACATAGCCAAACCATTAACTAAATTGATCAAAAAGAATGAAAAAATTTAATTGGACACCAGATTGTGAGACAGCTTTCAAAAAACTAAAAGAAAAACTAACCACTGAACCCTTGTTGATCTACCCAGATTTTTCAAAATCTTTCATTCTTAGCACAGATGCCAGCAACGTAGCGATTGGTGTAGTGCTAGGACAGGAAATAAACGGTGTAGAACATCCTATAGCATACGCATCAAGACAGTTGAATTCCGCAGAAACAGAACTACAGTGTAAACCGAAACAGAGAATTATTAGCTGTAGTTTGGGCAGTTAAGTACTTCAGATGTTATCTTTATGGAAGATCTTTTTCTCTTTACACGGATCACAGTGCAATCAAATGGTTACTATCATTAAAAGATCCTTCAAGTAGATTAACCAGATGGGCTTTGAAATTAGCTGAGTATGATTACAAAGTTTACCACAAACCCCGGTGTGAAAAACAAAAATGCAGATTGTCTAAGTAGAGTAGCATACAAAAATGAGTGTGAAAAGTTACCTTTTATTAGATATAGACGCGATTAAAGCAGCTCAAAAAGAAAGATAAAGAATGCCAAAAACTGAAAATGCATGAACATTTCAAAACAAGTCCCCAAGGAGTAGTGTACTTCAAGAAAGAAGATGAAAAATTAATTGTAATACCAAGAGAATTGAGAGAGAAAGTAATACGACTACATCATGATTTACCAACGAGTGGACATGGAGGAATAAAGAAGACCATATTAAGAATTCAAGATAAATTCTACTGGCCAAAAATGAGAGCAGATGTAACAGCATTCGTACGATCATGTGACTCATGCAACAGACGAACAGACTATGGAAAATCAAAAGCACCATTAGGGAAGTTTCAAGAAGTGAGTGAATTTGGTTTATAGATTAGCATGCGACATAGTAGGTCCACTACCGTTAACTAGATCAAATAACAAGTACATATTAACTGTTATCGACCATTTCACAAGATTCGGAATATTTATAGCATTACCAGATCAAACAGCTGAAACCATAGCACGAGCATTTGTTCAGAAAGTTATAACGTCAATCGGAGTACCAAAAGAAATTAATTACAGACCAAGGAAAAAAATTTCACATCAGAACTGATTCAGAATGTTTGCAACACTACTGAAAATAAAAAAATTACAGACGACTGCTTACCATCCTATTGAGTAACGGACGGACAGAGAGAGTACACCGAACCATCCCTAAAATGCTGAGCCACTTTGTCAACAAAAACCAGTCAGACTGGGACGAACTGTTACCCATGATCAACATGGCATACAACAGCCAAGAACACGAGTGTACAGGGTACACACCTTTTGAAAATGGTGTACGGATAGAAGATGGAAACACCCTTAGAAGCAGATCTCACTATAACTGAGGACACAGATGTCTACTCAGATTACGTAGAAGATCTACGAACCAGATTAAAAGAGATTCAAGAAATATCGAAACACTGCCAGGAAAAGGCAAGGAAAGCTCAAAAGAAGCATTACGACAAGAAGTCGAAAGAAAGTGAGTAATTATGTCGGACAGTTAGTGTACCTGCATGTACCACACATAAAAAAGGGCAGAGTTAAAAAAACTCTCACAGTTATGGAAAGGTCCATACAAAATAGTAGAAATCGTATCTGAGTTAAATGTTTGTTTTAAGAATAAGAGGGAAAAACGTCAAAGTGTGCACGTGAATAGAATCAAGCCAGTAGTTGAATCGAAAAACGAAGAAGAAGAAAGTGAAGACAACGTAGAAGAATTACCAGGAAAGTGAAGATGAAGAAGCACTACGAGTTCCTAGCACGGAAGCAAGAAGAGGAATAAGCCTCGAAGAAGAAGCAAGTGATGCCGAAGAGGAGGTTGAAGATCCAACAGTACCGAGCCAAGCAGCAGAGCAAGCTGGAACCGAGTGGATTACAATCTGCCCAAGAAAGAAACAATGAAAGACCAGTTAGGGAGAGGAGGAAGCCATCCAGACTGGAAGACTAATGAAGTTGAGTTGTAAATAGAAGCATACAAGTTGTACTATAATAATGTAGAAGTAAAGTGTTATATCATGAGAGAAGTAAGAGAAGAGCCGAAGTTGTTGAGTATTCTCGAAATTTTCATCTTGTAGGATAACAACTCAGTAGCGAATGAAGTGAAAATGATCAGTTTTGACAGAAGTGAAAATGTGAAACGAATGTTGCTGAATGAGTTTGAATGTTGTGTGAGAAGAAAACAAAAAAGGGTACCCTGAAGATCAAAAAATTGTCTGAGAATATCCACACACAAGCACATGAGATTACTGAGAGTACTAATACAGAAGGCCAGAAGAAAAAAAGTTGTAAGAAGTGGAAGGAATAAATCGAGTTACTTTAAGAAGATCAATTGTGTTATATTACAATAAGGAGAATTAGTTAAAAACAACATTGAATATGCATAACATAAATGATAGGTTAGATTATAGATGTCAAGTATAACCTTTGTTACAGGACTAATGATTATTACGATGGTCAAAGCAGCTGAAATGAGCCAAGGAGTTGTGTTTAGGAAGCTAGAAGACTCTGTGATATCCGGAGATGAATGGAGAAATCGTTTTTAGACTTTGATCTAGTAGAAAATCCTTGATGAACTGATACCATTAAAAGAAAGATGTGTAGAATTAGAACAGTTGAAAAATATTAGTGTGAACGTCTGGACGAAGACTTCGAGTTTGAATATATAAGAGTGAAGGAAGGAATCGAACAATATGAGAGTGATATAACTGACTTATTAAAACTTTTTGCCACCTGTAGGACATTCTAGAAATAAGCGTGGACTTATAAATGCAGGAGGGTTATGCATTAAAGTGGTTATTTGGTGTACTGACTAGTGAAGATTTAGAACATGTAAATACCAAGGTAGACGAACTAAAGTTAATAAGTGGTACAGTTGTTAGTTCGCGTCATACACAAATAACTTTGATGAAAGATATTAATTCTAGAATTGTAAGTAACACTAAAGCTATTCATGAGATAATGATTAAGTTATCTACAGCCAACGACAGGTTAATAACATCATTAACAAACTTCAATGAACAGAATATAATGATGCATCAGTCCTTAGCAAAACATATGGCAATTACAACAATGTTAAGACATTTAGGTCAAACTGTTGATGAAGCTAAGCTAAGAGTAGTAGAGTTTAGGCAAGCATTAAGAACTTATATACTCTGGTAAGATAAGCAGTAAAACTACTAAATCCACATGATTTTACAAAAGTTTTGAATAAAATTGAAAAGAGTATACCATCTCATTTGAAACTAATTGTTCCTGTAAATAATGAAGATATATTTTTGTATTATGATCTTTGTACAGCACAAGCATTAGCTAATCCAGCTAGCATAAGATTGATTGTTACAGTACCATTAAGCTCAATTGATAGACAATTTGAAACCTATAAAATCGAAGTGATACCACTTTATCAACCTAGGTTAAGACATTGGTTAGTTTTGGAAAATTGAACACGATTACTTGTTGATATCTAAAGATAGGCAGTACTATGTACCTCTCACCTCAGATGAATATGATGTAGGCACAGTTATGTTAAAATTTGTCCAAATTCAATAAGTGTATTACACCATACAGTCGATGGTTGCATCTATTCACTGTTTATGGGATTAAGTTCTGTAACTCAAAAGTGTAACAGAGTTCTAACTGAGAATGTAAATTCCACCGTTTTGGTTACAAAATGGTAAATGATTGGATTTATAGTGTTGCAGAACCCTACAAAGTAATATTAAATTGTTTTAGAAATATTGAAGATGATACATCTGTAATTAAAACAGACATTGTAAAAGATTATTTAGAAGTTGTTGTTAACACCTCAGGTATCATTAAACAGATATCAAGGTGTGATATTTTTTGGAAAAAGTGGTAAGATATTTTCGAGGATTAGAGGCAATATAGTTTATAAAAGAAATATTTACGCACCTTCATATACCGAAAATAAACATATTGCAGCCGAATGAAACCGCTCTTATATTATTAAACAATAACTTAACTTTTGAAACGCTAAAAGATATAAAAAAGAATCTAATTGATGATCCATATAGAAATAGGACTAAATTCATTAATTGCAAGGATCTAATATAAACCGACCTGTCGTCATTAATGTAAATAAAAATTATAATTTTATTTGTCATGTATGTAGTTGTAAGTTTAAATTGTGTACTGCTCGTAGTTTTTATAATGTCATAGGAGAATAAGACGCCTTTGCACGACCAGTCGGCAGCAAAGACAAACTCAGAGCACAAGCGGCCCAGACCAGACCCAACTGACAGTGAGGGTGGAGGAAGGAACTCCATTAGCAGAGATCATCCACGAAGCCTCCTTTGTTCGGATGACCCCCCCTCATGATTAAGTAAGTGAAAAAAAACGTGAAAATTTTTAAAATCTTTAAAGTGACAAATCAAAAAAGTCTGACTGGACCCTCTGAAAAGAAATATTGTATATTAGTAAAAATCCTAAATCTAAATAGTATCATAGTAACATGATTATGTAAACTTAGATTAGTAAGCAGGTATTAATAATTTGGGGAACACACTTCAAAGAAAAAAAAAACATTTTTTAAGTTACAAATAAGTCATTAACATACGAATGTAATAGATTCAAGATGTGCCATCACTTTAATCCTATGACACATCTTTTCCAGAGGAGAGTTTGATGTAACGACCCCCAATAATTCAAGAAATTATGCTTTATTTGGTTTTATAAAAATTATAATTCATTTAGTAAAATTTAACTAAAGACATAATAATTGTAAAGTGTACAGCACTGTTGAGGAGGTCAGCAGTAAGACTGCTGACAATGCTAGAGTCAGCACCTGCGTGTGCTGGGAAGCTAGTTCTAGTTTCAGGCCTCAGACTCGTAGACATGTAAACTCTCGGTCGCCCTATTATAAAATCTCAATAATGTAAATACTTTCAATAAAGTACTTTATATCATTCAGAAGTGCTCTCCCTTTTTAACCAATGTTAATTGTTGTGATTTCTATAAATTACTCTTAATATAAACAGTGTTTTTAAAAATTCAAATTCAAACGTTGTTGCACAAACTTTATTTCTTTTCCGGAATCATCCGGTGGTGGCAGCGGATACCAATTAATCCCCAAATCGGTCGCGTTACAGTTAGTCTACAGGAACAAGCCTTGTGACCAAAAACTTCTGTTATTAGAAAATGTCTAAAATGAAAGATTGACGAACCAAACGACAACTTCTATAATTGCCCTGTAATAAATTTGTTAACTTGTACAACCGTGTACTTTAGACTTCCTAGGTATTAGCGTGGGGTGTAAATTATGTCATGGGTTAACTAAAAAAACGCTCACCAACTTGCTGCTCTTAATCCAGTTCTTTCTTTAAATCAATTACTGTATCTTGTATAACTAAGCAGTTATATTAATACGGTATCTTCCACCAAATGCGACAAATTTCAACAATATCATTACAACGACAAAAAAAACATAACCCGAAAATCTTTCCTTCACTTGATGTTCCATTCCCGTTCCCAGTTCTACAATGCAGACAGCTGATCGCTTGGCCAGCTGATTAATGCACAGCCTGCTAATAATGACGTCGCTGATCGCGAACATAACCACTGCCACTAGCTGCCGCAACATTGATCCACTGCCAAATATCTGTGCTTTAATCCTCGGAAAAATTTGCCTCGTTACAACATTGTAAAGGGAATTACCACAACTCAGCTATTAATAATCGTAAGATTTCATGAAATAAATACTAGAACAATTAGATTATATGTGAAGTTTGTAAAACCTGGTAAATCTGTAACATAATTCAGGAATTCTGCTCATCCCCTTTCCAACACCCACCATCCTGAATGTCTGTCCAGGTGTCTTCCTCTACAGTGAGCAGTCATGACGTGGATCATACTATGATGCAATTCAACGCTTATATGCTCCATTTACTACAGTGCCAACTGCAGCAGAACATTTGCGTTGAGTTGTATTTTTACTGTAGTTATTTTGAATTTGGTGCCAGTTTAGGTGGGGGCAAAGTCAAGGCCGCATTCATAGTTTTAGATTCATTTGTCTAGTATAACTTTTGGCAATTTTTTATGTTTTATTTTCCGTGCTTGGATGTTCTAATAATGAAGAAGTAGGCAAACTCAAGTTCTCATAATTTTGCGGTCAGATTTGTACCATTTAAGGATGCACATGATCGAAATCCTGTTATTCTATTCCATTATCAGTATATATTTGGTTAAAATAGGTTAACCAACATTGTCAAGTCATAATAATTCCTACTGAAAACCAGTATGTTACGCTACTAAAATGTTTGTTATTTAAGGGTGCGCTCTACCACTCTGGTGAACGCTGATGCAAGGGTTTTGAATCTGCCTCATTGTAGGTTCATTTTTGAGCTATTAAAAACATATTGATGTCATTTAAGTAACTAAATATTTGTATAGGTGTATTAGTTTTTGAAATTTCAATTTCGATTCAACTTAAGCTGCACATCAGGTGGAAAGTTTAAAAAAAGGATATTTTCAACGTTTCATAAAATAAAAACGCGAATTTTTATTAAAGAATAAAATACAGACATTCGTAGATTGGAATATAGTAAGAGTAAAACTGCAAACAGTATATTAAAAAGTTCTGAAGCTAAGGTACAATAAGGCAGACATGAAAGGTCTGCAACCGCTATTCAACGCTCTGTCACGTGGCGCGCGTGGCGACTACAGCCGGAAACTATAGGCAACTCTCCCACCACTACCTGCTGGATATTTCCCCTCACCCGCTTTCACTAGGTTATAACGTGTGGCCTTTCAGTGTTGGTGTTCCTTCAATTTGTTGATTTATAATATCTACCCCGCACGGCACCGGGTCTTTCCAACGGCCATGGACGAAACACTACTTACGCGCCACCGTTGCGCGCCCATGCTATGAATGATCGTGTCGTGTGGAAGCTCTCATATACATCTTCATATCACCGAAATAGTGTTGGCGAACTCTTTTCGTAACAATAAATTCGTAACGTTTAACAACTACCTCTACCTCCTGGGGAACAATAAATTATTGAATAATGTCAATATTTTCAAAATATGAGTGACATACTTCATTATGAGGTATTTTGTTTAGTGCAATATTATAGTCTAACTATAATAGGTTTTATTTGACTTAATGTATGATTGCTTCATTTGATTGTTAAACAAATCTCATTACATGAGCAGCTATTACCCATTACAAAATAACGGAATTAAAATTTTAACATTTTAATTAAAATTCCACTTTTTACTTTTTACTACAAATGCATATTGCCAGAACTAGTTAACCCAAGATACCCTCGAGGGCTTCCTGTGAGAGACAGACTAGATAACAGTGCAATAAAATGCACCTTAAAAACTCTAATGATTAGAACTTCAACTATTTCGGACTTCAGTTATTGAGGTAAACGTGATATTTTTGATTGAGTTAGGACGACGATTTTTTGTTATCATTAAACTGTACTCGACTACCTATATAATTATCGAGAAAAAAGTCACTTCCGGTCGGTAAATACCGAAGAAACGCTCTCTACAGATTCAAGTTTTGACGATTTTGGATTTCATTGGTTGAGTGGTTGAGGTAAAAGTGGTACTTATAATTTTGTTAGGACTAATTTTATATAATAATTCTACGCCGACTAATAAATATATAATTATCGAGTAAAAAACAAAAATAATCACTTCCGATCGGAATATACTAAGGAAAATGAAATAACACCTCAGTCAATGAAATCCAAAGTAGTTGGAACTTCTTATCAGTAGAGTTTTTACGGTGTATTATCCGACCGGAAGGGATTTTTTCAATTTGTCTTCGATAATTATATAGGTATCAGTCGGCGTTCAATTGATATCCAAAATCAATATTGTATCATTATTCTAAGTACCACTTTTACCTCAACGACTCAACCAGTGAAATCCAAAATCGTCAAAATCTCAATCAGTAGAGCTTTTCCTCGGTATTTTCCAACCAGAAGTGATTTTAACGTTTTTTCTCGATAATTATAAATATGTATTAGTCGTCGTAGAATTAATACATAAAATCAACGTCCTAACATAATTCTAAGTACCACTTTTATTTACCTCAACCACTCAACTATTTAAATCTAAAATCGTCAAACCTTAATCTATAGAGAGCTTTTCTTTGGTATTTACCGACAGAAAGTGATTTTTTTCTCGATAATTATATAGGTAGTCGAGTACAGTTTAATGATAACAAAAAATCGTCGTCCTAACTCAATCAAAAATATCACGTTTACCTCAAACACTGAAGTCCAAATAAGTTGAAGTTCTAATCAGTAGAGTTTTTCAAGTGTATTTTCCGACCGAAAGTGATTTTCTATATTTTTTCGATAATTATATACACGTCTACAGTTTAATGACACCTAAAATCAACGTCGTAACTTAATTCTAAGCTGTCATTTTACGTCCCTAAGACGAATTTGAACGAAGTGGTCGAAAATTTAAACTGTTCGTTGTGTTACGGTTCAGGTTACTTTGCGATTTATACTTTTACTCGTTTGATACTTTTTGATTTAAACGAAAGGACAATTATATTTTTAACAGCGGTCAATTTAATCAATTAAATCAATCGATTTAATCTTTGTAGACAAGAGTAATGATAACTATCCTTTTTTCTCCTGCTCTATGCTTTATTTTTTAATACTTCTTAAAATTTCGGGGGGGGGGGTGTCCGGACCCCCTGGACTCCCCCACTTTGCTACGCCACTGAGGGCAACTGATATAGTAATTCATTTAATTCACATGTATACCTATATTATCCCTTACAGTCATGGAGGCTAGTGGTAAAAAACAAACTACACAATTAAATATAACAGATAGGTCCGTATGTGTTATTAATTTCAATGCAACATTAATATTTTTGCGTAATGAGGGTAATAGAAATTGTATTTTTATAACTAAAATGAGTTGTTTCCAAAATTTGAAAAAAGTGTTAGAGACATTTAATTCATTTTCCATCTAATCCAGTATACAGGGTGAGTGGCTCTTGGTGTGACAAAATTTTTTGGGTTATAATGCAGTGTAAATGTGATACAATGGTGGTTATAAAAAAGTCTCTCCAAAAATAAACTCACAACACACAACCCTGAATGGTCAACCCAGGCGAGCCACACCATACAATTCAGAAGGGCCGGTTTCGTCGTTGGCCTGTTGTAACTGACCGTCAGCGTTTAGGCATTTAGGTTGATATATCCACAAACGCACTCTCATTAAAATTCAAACCATTGATATAAAAAGTACATGCACAATCAGCCACGTTGTTAGTCTACATTTCCACGAAATAAGATCAACCCGGCGATGCCTCAGTTTGAAACTACTGCTGCCACGTTTAGCTTTATACTTTGTTTATCGTATGATGGTTGTTCCAGATCAGTATTTCAAGAACGCAAGTTTAATAGAATAGGTATTCCAAACTGGAAAAAGCCTTCCCCTTTTCGTTAATATGTTCAATAGAATGTAATGCATCTCATATGGAGGCTAATTTTAACATATCTACTGTCTTATTGAAATTAAATAGCTGGCAAACTTAACGCGGCTACTTTCTTCAAAGGTCGCTTTCATCGGGTACCAATCCCTCTTTTAGAAAAAATATATTAAAGAACCTTCAGTTTCGTCATTAACTTACATTTGCATCTAGATAACTTCATTGCTTTAAGAAGTAATGCTAGTTGGCTTCCGGCCACTCATCTGAGTCAGATTTTGCCATGGGGCCTTGCAGATTTTGCCTCGCATACCAATTGTATTTCTTAAGAGACCCTTACTAGTCGTATCCTGTCCGTCCACATAGATGACCAATCAATACAAGGATCTTATGAAACAGAATAAGGAGGAAATTCGGTACAGAGAAGAGCGATTGTACTAGTAAACGAAGGAGCGGTCACAGAGGAGAATTGATTTTGCGCTATTATTACTTCAAAGTTTTAGGTCCGGCAACGAATGCGCTAACACTACAACTAGGTCGGGCTACCGTACTCTGCTGCATTGATATCACATTGAAACCTTATGAAAAATAAATTCCCCTTAAAATATAACCAAAAAACCCCTTTTCATATCAAAACCATGGTGTTTATATAATTTGCGGCGGTAGTCAGAATTTTAATGACGGTAAGTTTATGGCCGACCAAACTGATAAAGCAAAGTGCACTGATGGTCATTCTTTACTGAACAGACGATAGCAAAGCCGCATCTTCCGATCATTTATGTATACAACTAATAGATAGATAACTGCGCAATTTAAAATTTTTCTTGCCGACTGAGATCTTTGGATCTACCAGACGACAATAAGACGGCAGCTGCATTAATTACGTATGTTGTGATCGCCTCGTTTTTTTTTGTACTTGCTCAGTCAGGTACGTAGTTATACTGAATGTATGCTTAATAATCATGTATATTTTTTTACCCGGTGATAAAAGGTTTCAGAATCATGAACTGAGCATGAAGAATTAAAAATGATGAGCAAATCAAGAATTGATTTACTTCTTCTTGCTGTTTGACTCAAATGTCACTTGTTTTAATGATACACTTGTCACATCCGCTCGCAAATTGTAGAAAATTCATTGCTATTCGAGGGTAGGCATACTTGGTACTTTTATTCTAATAATTTTTAAAATATAGGAATTCACACATTATTGGTAAAATCTTTGTAAATATTGGTTTATTCAAAGTTTAATATTTAGTGTTAAAAAGAATCGTTTTCACGGGGAAAATATTTATTTGAGATAACTACATTTTTAGTTATATATTATCCAAATACTACTACAAATCTCGATTAATTAAATATGTGCAAAAATGGATCTTGATGAAACATAATTATTTTCCTAACACGTAAATGCAATCTTTTTTTAATCTAACGCATCCTTCCTAGTATGGCAATTCATACAAACTGTGCAGGATGAACTAAAATCATTAATTCCTCTAAAATAAAGATCGGTGAAAGAATTGCCAGATAAGTTTTATCATTAAACCGAAATCAATCGAACATAATGTGAACACCTACCAACCACTCAGTAGCTATTCTCTCGTTATAACTATAAAGATATTGATGGTATCTAATGACCTCACTTCCATATTAAACTCCCGGAACTATGAAAGGGCTCTGTTCACACAGAAGATAAACTTAAACAATTTCAGTCCTTCCAGGAACCAGGCTTCTGAATCATCCTTTGCCGGCCCGAACCGAGGGGCAACTATTTGTGCTCGGCGCAATCTAGCCAAATTTTTTCCCCAAGAAGTTTTAAAAATGGTCTACTATGGCCTAATCCATCTTCATTTTGCGTATGGAATAAGACTTTGGGGAAGTTGTGCAAAAAAAAAATGGAGCGCGTCTTTAGACTTCAGAAAAAAGCTGTCAGAATCATTGAAAATTTGAATTACAGAGAGTCGTGTAGGGGATATTTCAGAGAGTTGAGATTGCTGGCTTTGCCCTGTCTCTTTATTTTTGAGGTGATCATGTACTGCAGATCAAGGTGCATCTTGATTCGTGGCAGGAACGGTCATCAATATGACACTGAAGGCAGGGACAACTTTCGAACTCATCGACATTAGCGCAACATCTACCGCAAGAAGTTGGTGTCAGATTAATCAACAGGCTCCCTGAAGAAATCAAAATTTCTAATAATCAAAATTGATTTAAAACGCGTCTCAATCTCCTTTTGGTGTCCAAGGCTTTCTACTCTGTTGATAAATTCATGATAAGCCACTGGGATATTTGAGAGTGCTGGATCTGAGGTCAATGCGATTGTGTCTTGAATGATTGTGGGAATTGTGAAAATGAGGTTGCGTTAATTTGTAGATAAAATCGTGTAAATTTACTTTAACTATTGGCTATTGCGATACGATGTAAAAATTGTTAAAATAATGCAATAAAGAGATTATTATTATTATTTTATTAACGTTTACAGGTCCGACAAAACGATTTTGTGAATTGTTGTGCTCTTAATTGTCTCAGCGATTCATCATGAACTCGTCAACAGAGTAAAATGCCTCTGGCACCAAAATAGTTTTGATACCTTCAGGGAGACTGTTATTAGTCCGACACAAACTTGAGAAGGCAAAATTCTGAAAGCATTTCTTCTGTGTTGTTGGACTCGAAAGTTATCAAGTTACCTCTACTCCCATGATAGTGAAACCACCCCCTCCCTTCGAACAAAGCGCACTTTGATCTGGAGTAAAGGATCACCTTGAGAATATAGAAACAGGACAGAGTCAGTAACCCGACTTCCCTAAAAGCATCTCTGCATGACTCTCTGGCTCTCAAACCAAAAATCATTCTCACAGTTCTTTTTTGGAGAATGAAGACCCGTTCCAACTTGGGGTCGAAGGTGAGTTGTTTCTCTTTGCAGATGATTCCGCAATACTATACGAAGGAAAGAATTGGGGAGAAGTCAAAACTAAGACATTACGTGGCTTATCCATAGTAAAAAAATGGTTTGATCAAAACTTATTATCTTTAAATGTTTCCAAAACGAAATTCTTGCCAATTTCATTACGAACTAATAATGATTTTAATGAAAATAGTCTAAAACTTCATTCCTGTGGCGATTTCTCGAGTGAAACATGCGGTTGTGACACTATAAGCAGTGTCGATTCATATAAATATCTAGGAATTATGTTTGACAAACGGATGCGTTGGGCAGAGCACATAGATTACATGAAAAACAAATTAAGAAAATTTATTTTTGTATTTAGGCAGCTACGTGAAATTTTAAATTTTAATGAATTGAAACTTGCTTATTTTGCTTATTGTCAATCAATGTTATTGGTTGGTATTATAGCTTGGGGTGGTGCCTATAAATCAGTATTAGAACCTATAAATGTTGTCCAAAGAGCCATTCTTAAGACTGCCCTATGTAAAGGTAACCGTTATGCATCATCTGCACTTTTTAATGATATGGGAGTTTTGGGGGTCAGGCAGATATATGTAAAAACATTTGTTTTGTATATGTATAAAAACAATAACACAATTTTTAGACGAACTAACCATAGGTACGGAACTAGGATTTCGGTTTACTGATTTAACAGATATTTTAACAAATATTTTAACAGATAGATTAACTAAAAGCTTTACATTAACTAATTCTCATTATATAATGCAAATTTTGATTAGAAATTTACCGAGACCATTAACTGATTTTTATAATATAAAAATTGGAATATTTAAGAAGCTACTGGTTAATTGGCTCACGGATTTGGGAGGGGAGGCAACGGAGAACGTTATTGCATCCAATTACAGATAGGATTTTCTGCTTCTTTTTCTTTTACTTCAAGCTCATGTCTGTTACTAACCTATGCCCCGTTACCTTACTTACTTTTTTTAGCTCTTTGTAATGGGAGCTAGGTTTATGTATTTATGTATCTAAGTGAGTGTGTTAAGTGTGCTACATATCTGAGTTATATATGATTAAAACTTATCGGCAATGTGGGTCGACCTATCTTTTCAACGACTCGTGCCCACGCACAGGCTTGCCTATGTGGGTACTTTTTTCCTATATTTTAAGTAATTTTAATGTTTTAATCATACTTGAAAATTACTATAGTATATATTACTCTATTATGGAACTGTAATTTCTTTATTTGGAAATAAATAAGGTTTTGAATTGAATTGAATTGAATTGAACTTGTGTTTTGCACAGTTACCTTGAGTTTAATTCCATACCCTATATGAGGATAGATTAGGCAAAAATATGCAGTTTTCACGACTCCGATGGAGCAATACTGTGCCAAGTTGCGAAGAGCAAAAATATCTGATGCAATTTCTGCACAAGCGTGGTCGATGTGATTATCCCAAGTCAAACCCCGATCTAGCTACATATAAAGGAATTTCGTAGTTTGTGTTTTTATTGTTTACATGTTTTATACTGTAAAGTTCCATTAAATCTAGAATACAGTAAATGTTTTGTTGATAGTGCTAATATTGACAGTGTCCTGCACTGAGCGCCAAAAAAAAATTTAACTTTTCTTGTAAAGTGACGAGATTTATAATATTTATTGAGAAATGTTTTAGGGGAAACTGGTAATAATGATTTATTAAAATGTCCTTAATAAAAAAGCAGCAAAGTATGGTATTGTTTTTGATGGGGAAGGATGGGATTGAATTTAAAACCTTTGATAAATGTTTTATAAGAATTAAATATAGAGTAATATGAAATATTATTATATTGTTTACCGAGACTCGGCCGGCAAAGCAGATTTGGGACGACGCAGACGAATTTCCAGAGGTTCATATCGGTTTGCTCCGGAGTGAAAAACTCGTAGAATCATCTATTAAAGTCTATAGTTTTATATTTAAATACATCCATGACCACATCCATACAATAGCAATACATCCATTGCTTATTGATTCAAAAAGCCAATGTAGTTCCTAAATTTGGCAATAATACTAAATATGATTGTATAAACCTCCCACATTTTAAATTTACCGTTCTATAGATCTCCCCGAGATACAAACGGAAAGACACACATTTCTGCTTTAAAGATTTAGTGATATATTTTATTTATGTAAAATTGTTTTTGTACAATTCAAAAATTTAGTTCAAACAAATTTAAAACCTTAGGAATTTATTAAATTAATGAATAGTGTTAGTGCTATTGGTTCAAAATTAGTGAAGCCTGTAACTCGAGGGGCTGGAAAAACTTAATTTATGATTCTCTGTCTGTCTTTCCGAACGATATTCCGATAACTAAATGTGCTATTGACTTGAAATTGTGCATGAAACTTCATATCTATTTGAGGAACACTGAGTTTCATGATGGTCATGTCACTCTGTAGAGTTTGGTTAGGTACTAGCCAGAGAGTGGTAATAACACTAATATCTTTGTTTCGTATTGAGCACAAAACTTGTATACAAAATTGTACACTATAGATGAATAATACCTCATTTTTTCTATTGAGTAATTATTTGTGCAGGATATTCAGAAAATAAATAATAACTAAAGAAGAAGTTATTAACGTACAAAAAGTAAATATTGTTTTCGTGAATTTTTAGCTGTTAGCTGTGATATTTTTAGGAAAGGGTTAAATTTATTTAATTAACAATAAATTCAACATTTTCAAAATAATATGGACAAATTGCCCCCTTGTGCATAGACCTACTAGTATGTCTAAATTTATTTTAAATCATCAACACACTACAATGACTTTTTTATGTATCAAAAGAATTTTACATTGTGGAAAATTAGCATTTCTTTGTTATACTCTTTATTTTGTTCGAAAGGTTTTACCCAATACCACACAATTAGAAAACATTTTATAATATTCTTTTTAATATTATGCACTGTTAAGATATTATAATTGCGTTATCTTCTTCAATTCAATATCGTCTTATTTAGCTGTTCTCTCTGGAGCAGTTCCCTGATGTTTATAAATCCAGACTATCGCTTTCTAGATAATAAACACGCCACTCAGAACACTCAACCATTGAAATCGTTGGCCTAATATATTATCAACTTACATGATGTTCCATTCCAATTGGCTAATTAAATAGCAATGTAATCAAAAATCTGTCATAAAGCAATCATTTTTCAAACACCTGCCTATCATGAAAATTTATATTGGACTAAAATCCTAATTACAGTTAAAATATAGACATGCGTAGATATTAACTACTTCATCATTCAGCTAACGCAATTTTTCCGGTCTACAGTGTCATTTACATCGTAAAAAAATTCAATACTCATGCGATAATTTTAGGTAACGCTGTTCTAATATATTGATTGACTTTACCTACCACGTCATTCATGAGAGGGCGCAATGAAAGCTGATTGAAAAGAGGAAGGAAATTACTTTGCTTGCTCTCAATCTGAAGTATAGGTTAGGTTGCATCTTGAACCTAATGCATAGATAACCACTGCGGTGCTGGCTCGGTATATTCATCACTGCATGACAGATCAGGTTCTATTACTTCGGTGCTCAGTGCACAGTTTTCAGCTCTGCGATCAGAGCAAACAGTGCATTCAGTGCAGGTGCAGGACACCGAGGAAACTCGCTTCCAGTCTTCTGTCAAGAGTGGGCGAGAGAGAGCGAACAGTCGAATGACAAAGAATGAACATCCGCCCCGTTGACCAATATAGTACTCTTACTACCACTACGACGCGACAATAGTACTCTTGTCCTGCGTGCCGTGACCGTGGTCAGCACCTCCTGCACTTGGTCAGGGATTCATTCATGAGTTTTTCTAAAACACTTCAATAACTAACGCTCGCTCCCACTTAACTCTGTGTTGGCAGCCAATCTTTAAGGTTGACTTTTTGATTATTCCTAATGACTGCGATTCTGGGTATTAAAAAATTGTTTGGATTCATCTCATAACCATAACTAAAAACTGTTAATGATAAAGATATGAATTTTTAAAGTTGGTGCAAGTAGTCTGGCTAAATAAAATGTCAGGAATTTATTTATAAAACATTTTTTAACTATTTACATATTTTGTAAAGACATTTTAAAGCTATATTTAATCTTAACAAATGTAATTTTCTCAAATCATTAAAATTAAGAAATGTCACGTCCTGAAGTTACTATTTGTCTACGTACAGTACAAAATTCACTTTTTTATTATCGGCATCGGACGTTTAATGTGGACTTCATCACAAACATTTTCTCATTTAAACATATACTAATCGTAAAAATCCTTTACTATTGCTGTATCCCTATATTATCAACTTATTCCCTTACGACTTATATTGAGGTAATATGTGAAAAGCTTATATGTGTTGCCTTTGTTAAACCTTCCGGTAATGCAGAGTATAACGAGACCTCGGTTTTGCAAATGATAATGTAGAGTGTGAACAGATTTGCAGATTCTTCTTATTATTCTACTTTGAGATATCTATGATTTGATGTAACTCATTATGTAGTGAGGAAATACTTCCTCCCTTGTTTAGTAACTTTAAATTAGTATATAGTGGTTTCTTGCAATAAGACGGAAACATTTATATGTTATTTGGAGAAAGGAATTCAAGTATTATCGTTGGATAACATGCAGTTAATTATAAACGAAATGGGTTCAGTGAAAGGTTAACATCAAAAGTTACAGTATGTATTTAACATTTAATGGTAAATAAGAAACAGTATTGTGCATTAGTGTCCCGTAGCGTTTAAATGTTGATAGAGATTAAATCCAATCAAATAGGTCTCAGTTCCTTATAGGACATATTTAGTTAGAGTACTATCAGACACAGAACTTTGTGACACACTTTTAAGAACGCCTTGCTTTAAGATTTATGCACCAGACTTAGTGCAAACAAATATTCTAAACTCTAGGATGGAATCAGTAATTTAACGCGATTTACTGAGTGTTTATCCATCGTATATACATAACAGAGATTAGGAGCATTTGATAGCGATGCTTTCTTTACTGGGAAGGAGCGGTGGATTTCCCATATGATATTTTTCTTATATGGAGTAATCTTCATTCTTTCATAACTCTTACAATATTTACTATGTGTGCTCTATATAGGTTTATTTGGAAAATCTGCCATTTATTCTTGGATTGGTATCCGGAAAGCAATGTTAAGCGACCATCTATCTTATCACTGATTGCCAGGTTCACATCTTAAGGAAATTCTTTAAAACTGAAACAATTTTATTATTTTCATTTGTCATTTTAAATACGTTAAACATTCTTTTTATTTTTGTTAACATCATGTTATGAACCATAATTATTAAGTAAAAATAACACAAATAGGACAATTAATATTCGTATTGTTTTTGCTAACATTAACCATAAAAATAAACATATTACTTTGAAAGTGTTACTATTTTTCAGGAAAATTTTGATTTAATTAAAACAACTATATACGGAAAAACTAAGGCGCGGCGTTGAAGTTTCAAAATCAAGCAACATTGGAAACCTCTTCTATATTTATCTCATAAGAGTATATTTAGCTGTTATTGCTGTGTCGTGTAGTGTTTAAATCGATAGAAATATCTTGAATTAGTTTTCATGAATGTGAAAGAATTGGGGAGGGGAGGGCTTATTAGGCTAGACCCCCTAATCAAGTGCAATGCACATATGAGTAAAGCAGCCTTATTCGGCTTAAGCATTAGGTGTTGTAGCGTTTTTAAAGCTACATTGATTTATTTTTTTAATTAAAACTTAAATAAAAATTTTGGGATCGAAATATTGGGACTTAATTTTAGATTAGATTGTGAAACGTCAGGGTAAAATCGAACATGTAATCCTTTGGCAAGTTAGCACTGGTAGTTTTAAATGGTTAGGAAGGCAGGTTGACTGCCTTGAATTGATTAGAACTTGTCTTATTGTGAGTATTGTTCTCCTGGTTTGATACAGCTGGACCAGTGAGAGAGCTCCACTGATGTCCTGCAAAGGTGATTGGAAAGGGAAGTATTTAAGCGCACGCTCATAATTTTCGCCCTTCTTTTGGTTATTTTCGTGAGTAAAGTTAATTGCAGTGCGCCGTATTTCTTAATTTTTTTCCGCGAGTGATTTTGAGGTAAGCACCAAATTTATTGTACGTTTTATTGAAAAAGTCTTCTTGATCTGATCTGAAATTAATTTTGTTGTCTTTTTTTATAGGAAAAAATTTAATTCATAAAAACTACAGAGCAATCTGAATAACTTATTCTCGAAGAACAATAGAGCATAATAGAATCATACAAGTTACATTTGGTTCATGCTTGCAAGAGAAGCGAATTAAAATTGAACTTTGTTAATAACTGTAATTGAGATTTGAAAAAGTAGCAATTTATTAATATTTAACTGGAACTGTTTATTGTGAATTATTAATTGAAAATTAATTGAACTTTATAATTGTTAGAGAGAGAGTTGTAATCTGAATTGCAGAGACTTGAAAGTTAAGGTTCAAATAGTGTAAAGAGAAGTTGAAATTTTATTTTGTATTTTGAGTGAACTTAGAAGTGAACATTTTTATTTTAATTATTTCCAAGTGGTATTTCATTTTATTTTAAAACTTTATTATTTTATTTTAGAAGAGAGCTTTGATTTTTAGTTTTATAATTTGATTAATAATTTTATTTCTTGCCAAAGGAATTTTTAAATTTACTAAAAGGTTTGCCAATTCTTTGTGGAAAATAGAGTGATAAAAATTCTGAAACGTTGAACTTATTAATTTGCCAGTTAAAAATAAATCCATTGTTTTCATTTAGAACTGTGATTTTTATTTTAGACAAACCAGATAATATTTAATAGTTAACAATGTTAGTAATACATTGTACTTAATATTCACTAGGATCTTTACTAATCAAAAAATATTTTATATCGTCTTGGATGTATTATTGATGATTTATATATTAATACTCTGGAATATTAAGATCAACAATCCAAGTCGTTATAGGTGTGTAAAAACGTTGATATGTATTAAAAAATATATACATTTTTAAACCTTTTTATCGGTACTTTCACTCCATTCTCTATTTGGGGCGGTTCCCTAACACAAAGAAATTTATAATGATAATCATAAAATAATCAATTTGCAAAATTCGCACCTATAATATTTTACAACAGTTGACATTTAAGAGGCTCTTTTAATTAACTAATTTTTGTAACTGTAGAGACGGGGGCGGAAAATGGAATTTTTAGCTATTTTATAGACCAGTAGGGCGTAGCCAAAGAGATTTTCGAAATAAGAATATGCAAATATTCATCCAAGGAACCCTAAGAATGTCTACGTAAAATTGCAGTACAATGGGTTAAATAGTTAAATCGTGAAAGCAAAACAAACAAACATAAGTAATTTTACATTTATAATATTATTAATACCTTCATGTTATATCCAGGCCTAAAAATCATTGATAATAAGGATAATACATATTACATTACGTGCTAGAAAAGTGGCTTGTAGGAATATTTTTATTTTATTCATAATAAAATTCTTAAATTACATTTGATTTAAATATAGACATTTTTAAGATACATGTAACTTTAAATAAGTAATTATTTATGAAAATTTTGATATCCATCCGTTTTTTTGGTTCTAATTTATGAACTTGACAAATATTTTCTACATTCAATGTATGTAGGTCTTAAAAGCCATTAATAATGCTTTATATCTACGAGAGTGGTCTGAAAAGTTTCCGACCTAACAAACATGACATAATTTGTGAAATAAAAAAATCAACATAGTCTCCTTGTCACTATACACACTTCTATCAGCGATACCATCTCTGTAACCCGTAAAAATTGTACTCGGAATATTTCTCTGAAAAATAATTGTTCACGAAGGCGATTGCCTCTTCATTTGACGATCACATTGTCCTCCGAGCGCAATTTTGAGATGAAGGAGCGAAAAGAATTCGCTTGGGACTGGATCTGGTAAGACGGATGGTTAAGCAGTTAAACCCGTAATTCATGGATTTTCGCCATCATAACCGCTAAGGGACGAGAAGGTTCGTAGCCTTGGTGAAACATTATATTCTTTTTCTACAAATGTGGGCGTTTCTTTAAAAAATGTCTACCTTTACCTTGTCAAGTAATGATGGATAGTATGCTCCTGTAATGGTTTTCCTTTTTGAAGCTAATCTATTAAATTAATTCTATTAATATCGCATAAACAGTCGTCATATCTTTCCTAACCAAAGAAGCAGCAGTTTTTCTTTTCTTGAGTCTGTTCCCCTTTTGTAATTTTTTTCGGGTGTATAATGGTGTAGTCAAGTTTTATCTACAGTACTTAATCAGCGCATTTGGATTATTTTACCTAAACTACGCCAGAAGAGCGTTGGATATGTTCATCCTCGAACCTTTATGGTCTAACGTGAGTAAACGTGACATTAAACGCGCGGACACATTTCTCATGCCTAAATTTTGTTATATTTTTCACTTTAATTCGATGGTCGTCTAGCACCATTTGGTTAACTCTGTCGATGATTTCATGGGTAGTTGCAGTTTTTGGACGTCCCGAACGTTCATCGTCTCTCAAGATCTTATGGCTATTTTTAAATGAAGCAGCCCAAAATTTCACTGAGGTAAATGCTTGTGCAGAGTTTCCATATACAGAATCCAACTCATTTTTTACTTTAAAAAATTGCCTTTCAAACACAAATAGTTAATGGCAGCACGATAATCGTCTCCATATCACACAAAACACTCACATCAACTGACTCGACTGTTACATAAAAACGGCACGTCAAAAATAGCTAAAACTTTTTTTAGTAACTGTCAACAGACGAAATTCAGTAGCTTTTGTTAACGAACAATTAAGTGCAGTACCTGAGAACTAATAATATTTTACAAGATCAGCTCAAGATTTTGTCCACAATAAATTGACATGTTAAGACATTATTTGTATAAACTTGGTATAATGTTTATTTTTTAGCTTTTAGTGAATTCAACTCCCTTCAATATCACGTAGTTATAATTAAATTTTTTATGGCAGATTTATTATAAAATGTACAACTTTTATTTTTCATTTCATTCCGTATTTATAATTTTAGTAGACAAATATGTTGCTGGTTATCTTATAGTATAAATGGGTAGATGTAATTCAGCAGTTAATATGGAATTAGTAGGCCTATACGTGTATACATTCCTGGTCCCTGATCATATTGGAAAATTAGTTTAAATTAAAAACGATTCTTAGATTTAAGTTCATCATTGATGATTGGTGTATTATTTTAAAAATGATATTAATGTAGAATGTTTACATTCTTTTAGTGTTTTAGGGTGATATATGTGATGTAGATGTTTAAAATTTTAAAATAAAAAATAATTTGAAGAGTGCTTTAAAATTTATAATTTTCTGGCAAAATAAAGCTGTTATTATATCTATTTCAATGCAATCCTTTCGCTGGTTTGCTGACCACACAACTACCCAGCAATAATTGAGACGTTTGAGGCATAATATTCTCCGTGTGTACACCAGCCACTGTCAATTAACATTTATGTTAAATTCACTACAGAAACAATTTAAAAAACAGTATTATGACAAAAATGCACAGCATAGATAAATTTTACCTACATTAAAACATGCGCATTACCATATCTATGTATAATTGTAAATATAGAAATAGTTTAAACTGAAAATATTTTTAATGCTTATAATTTTGAAAATGCCATTCTATTGAAATATATGTTTAATATTATGAAATACAATAAATGTCTGTGGGTAATAAGGAGGCCACAGATCAGATGCAACAGCAAATTATGTTTTAATATTAATGATTATCCAAGATATTCTGTTACTTTCACCTAAGGTAATAAATATTATTGATTACCTTAAAATGAAATAAAATAAGTGAAAAGAATGCTTTACAACTTGGAGTTTTACAAACGAAAGGCAAGTACAGGTCTTTTCAATATATTACAATCAAAAGGCAGATGCAGGTCCCTTCCCCTCATTCTCCCACCACCAACCACACGACCCGTGGATCAACATGTACCGCTTAATTGTACGGTGTATCAAAAGGACCAACATGGACCGCTCATTACACGCGGACCAGCATGTGGACAAAAGTTTTTATATATTAAAAAATATTAGCATACATTTATCAAGCAAGTTATAAAACATAAATGTATGCTGAGAACAAATTCATAACACGGTTATATGAAGGTTTAAATAGGGGGCTTGATGGACCTGCATGGGTCGCTGTATAACACAGGACCATCAAGTGCCTTGTTTCCGTAAATATAATATATAGTAATATATATATATTACTATTTAAATGGTAACCGAGAATCAAATAAGTTTACATTAAATTACCTCAAGGGGTTCTTTTTGTATAAATACTCATTTCTTGCCTTTATCTACATGGAATACTTAATATTTTTATTTATACTATCTGAAAATATAAAACACGCTTTTATAAAGTATTTATAAAATACAGTTCGATGGTTTACAAAGATAAATTACGGTTCTACATTATACTCTTGTCGTGTGAATGCATATTTTCTACGACAGATAGCAGCAAACGTGAAGTAAACCATTATAACCCAATTCTCCAACTTATTAAGGGAGGGGATTATTACATGGTAAAAGGGTGACGACCTGTCGAAGGACTGGCCCTAGAACCATGTAATACTCTAACCTGGGTGCGCATAACAGTGTCATTGCAGCCCTTGCTGTTGCTTGTAATAACAGCGGTGAATGCATGACAACTGTTTTAAGCACAGGCAGTCCCAATCCCTGCCAAGGTTGGTTACATAATATATAAACATATATTTGTAAAGTAACATTTTATTACATTACATGGACATTTTCTTTGTAACATATTTTAAGGAAGTTTGTTGTAATTTTCTCCAATCATAACGTGTACGAGGATAAAATAACATCCAGTAACAATGATTCTTTTTCCATGTAAAGTGCAACATGGTCGAAGATTACATTGCTTGGCTTAACCACTACTTTCTTTAACAACTATTTACTGTGTTGAGTGTAATTCTAATTGTGCTTAAAACTAAAACAGATAAGTCTTATTCATGATGTAATTTCTTTATATGACATTCTGGCGTGACGAGGTGGCATGTCACTGGCCCGGCAACATTTGCTTTTTACATAAAACTTTCTTTAAATATTTAAATTCTATTCACTTACTAGTATAATAATTTGTTACAAAATTAGTGCAAGAAGTTATCTATACATTCAGTAAATGAAGTTCCCACACGTCCGAGTCAGCGACATGGACATGATGCAGTGTCACATAAAATGTCTTTGTTCCTCTAGCACCAGAAAGTATATATTATTTTGAAACTCGATTTTATTGTCAGGTTAAATTTCAATCCAAATGATTATATTATTATCAAAATCTCTTACGGAACGATGGTATAAATATCATACTAGTCTTCTAACTGTCAGTTGTTTAAATTATCCTATTTTATTTATCTGCTGTAAGTGTGAAAATGAAGGGAAGGATATTTTTTACAAACAGCACATCATGATATCAGAGGAAGTATAATATAATTAGATTGACTAATAAAATAAGTATAACTAAATTTTATTTCTATAAATATTATTACTTACCTATTTAACATCCTCTTACCTTTCTCCGAACATTTATGCTTTCTCTTACAGTATGGTTTAACTTTAAAATAATCCTTTACCCTCTCTTCTAGTATACAGTAAGTCAAATTACAAAGATGTTTCGTATTGTCAAAAAATGTGATGCAACAATGATCCAGGTATATGGGGAAGGTAAAAGATTAAGTTTATATTATTACATATTAAATGAATCAACAAAACCTCTCCCTTGAGATATGCAAAATATTTATCGTCACAAACTGTCTGGGGATTGTGTTAAGATATGATTTTGTTCGTGAATAATCGCCAAAAATACACTTATTTTGTTAATAATTGTTGGTTAGACACCCTGATAAGTGTTAAACTTGTGAACTTAATTCTATATCCAATTGCGTGTACAGCCCTGGCAACATAGTGATTAAAGAAGTAAGGATGTCCAATTGCAAAACGTATTATTAGGAATTACAGACATTCAACGAGGAAACGTGAAACTTAGGCTACCTTGCTAACGTTTAATAAATAACACAAGTTCTAAGATTTTTAGCACCGCAGTTGTGTGAAAAACGCTAGCGCGATTCGATTACGCTTACCAGTCGAAGTCGCTGACATAGGACCTGCTTAAGATGATCAGTCATCATTTTTCGTGTAATGACTTTGAAAAACACCTGCTTTAATGATACAAGAAGAAACTTTGAAAGCATGGCTGGTGATTCAGAACCTTTGTTGTTGGTCTTTTGGCTTGCTGACCTAAACAACCCCACAAATACACAACGTAGATACAAAATTCTCACTGGAACTTGTAAATACCTCCGGAGACCCCTTGATTTGGACTGTCTTTGTTCCTACCTTTTCTTTATCACTGTTTCTACCCTGTCTCAAGTGCTTAGAACACCCATTGTTAGAGATTTAACCACTTAGTCTATGAGCCGAGATCAAATAAGCATTATTTAAGCACTATTAGCATTAAAATGTATATTTAAATTCTAGAAAAAAAAAAACAAGTCCATCTGTAATTAAGGTACTTGTAATAACAGAAACTTTATAAATAGTCGAGAAGGAAAATTTAATTCAACAGATGGATATAGTATGATTTTTTTCTAAAAGTTATGGTATGGAAGCCATATGTATCACAACTGTTCGTTTGGTTAGCTTCAGCCAATTACAATAAAGTTTCGCTCCTTCATCAACTAATCTAACAAACAACTGCTGATTATTGGCAGTTTCGATTTAAAATCTGTTGACTGAAGATGATCATTTTCGACAGGATTTGAACCGATCGTTTTTGATGTTAGTTTAGGCATCAGCCACGAACGCGTTAGAGTTCAAATGTTTTGTAAAGTTTGTAGTGGAGTTTGTTTCTAAAGGAAGAGTGCCAATTCAGTTAACAAGAGGAGGTAATATACTTTACTTGTAAGTAAAAAAGTCAATTGTCCATAATTCTGTTACGTTTACTGATCTCTAAACTCTCAAAACTTGACGTAAAGAAAGGAAAATTTTTAATTTTATGTAACGGTTTTAAACATATTATATATGAAATAAAAATTGCTATCAGACATCCTTCGCAATATAACATTTGCTATTATGAAGCAGCCCAGAATCTGAGCTATTTCGCTATAATATTATAGAATGAGGCTATCTCGAAATACTATTTATTATTACGTTTCTGTAAATATTAGGAAAACAGTTTGAAACAAGTTAGGTCAATACGATCCTTATTGGCTTAATTAAAAATGAGACCATGATGGCACAGACGCGATGGTGCAATATTTTAAGATTTGTATAACATGAAATGATTTACATTAACATTTATTAAAAAACAGGTTATTGAAATTGTTGTAACTTAAATCCCAAAATCCAAACAAGATTTATTCATCCTTAGACAAGACACTCTTAAAAGATGCATTGCATTGTAAGATTTCTTATTAATTTTTTATATTTAGGTTAAAACGACCGAATTCGCACAAAAATAGTAACTTTTTTAAAGGACAAAGCTGAATAACGGTAAACTTAGTTGCATAATTTACCATGAATAGTCCAAAATGTAATTTATACATAACACTTTCATAATAATCCTCTTATGTTTTAAATTATACACGAAAGAGAAATACTATTTGTAAAGTTATTAAAAAACCAGTTCCTGAAACATAATGGCGATGAAAAGGCCTACAATGATGTTAAATTTTGTTTTTATTTGACCCTTGAAGCTCTATACTGCTGACCACTGCAATTTCCTCGTCAAATGTGATGGAGTCTTTGAAGACACTTAGATAGAAGTGGCCTGAAATGAGTAATTATTTGTGTAAATTATATCCTAAACTAAATACTTATATGAAAACTTAAATAGCCAATGATCTTTTATATATTAGGAATTGGCATGTTGTATTTTAAACAATTTATTGACATAATTTAAAAATATTTATTATTTTATCATCCACAACAACAGTACTTATTTAACCACAGACAAGCAGCTTGTTCAACAATAGTTCAAATATTCCTCGAACAAGTTCCACTCTAGATCAGTTTTAATGTAATGTATTGAATACCGGATATGGCCCAAATAAAAGTGGTTGTTTATAGTTATTGATTTATTGACAAAGGTAAGTCTTTACAGCTTATTGACCCTACATGATTACGTTTTCACTTTTTATACTTTTTTTGTCAATGAATAAGTTAAGATTTGTTGATTTAAAATTTGTTGTGATATTTAAAAAAACTTGCACTGAATTACGTTGGCAAAACTGATTGTCGTATTTTTAACGCGTTTTAACACACTCCCAAAATCTAAAGGTAACTACTAGTTTTTAGCCTATAGTTTTTTTTGCAATAGTAGTTTTACTTCAATTAAACATCATTAAACAGATTAGAAATACTGCTAATATTATTATTGTAATTATTTAGTCTTTTTTCACTGTGCTGGAATTAAACTGTAATAGTGTTTAATACGCATAATAATCCAATCACAGACTATTTAACTTTTTATAAAAACAGATTTGAATCACATTGAGTTTAGGATTAGTAATAGATATCATTTAAAAATTTTAATTATATAACTATATTATTCCAGTAAAAATATATCATTAAGGATAAATAATGTATATGATAAATATATTCTTATAATATATATATTCAATAAAACATTCTTAAAAATAACTCTGGTTTCATTGGAACCAGCGCTTTCCACGTAGCGTCTCTTGCTTCAGGGTGTATATAGTGATCTAACATAGTATTTGTCAGAGTATTTATCCGACATGCAAACGCTGTAAAAAGACAAGTGAAGAGTCTTTTACCAGGTCTAGGGTTAGTCAAAATGGTGTTGTATTAGATGCCTCTTAAAGATAATCTTGGATGTTTCAAATACAAAAAATAATTCCAAAATTCTTAAAGCTGTTTTGTCACTACAATTGATCAACTATCGCAAGAAATTACTGCATATAATTAAATACACAGAAACATTTTTTGACGTAAATTGTTCTATGAATTTCATTGTTAATGTTTCCATAGAAACAAATTTTACAAGTAACTAGTAGCGTGTAAGCTGGGTGAAGAGATATTTGAAATAATTAATCACCCACACAACTGAGTGCACGCATTGATGAAGGATTATTTATTAAAGCATTAAACCTTTGCACGCCAACGTACCTATATTACGGCCGTCGGCTACTCAACTGAAAATCGCCAACAGCCGTAATATAGGTACGTCAAGTTTTTCGTCTGTAATTTTCTTATAGTTTACGTGGTTGCCGTGGAATTTTGACTAATCGATAGTCGATTAGTTGCTTTGAAACCACAAAGTAGTTTATTCCTCTATGGACTGTTTGTTTGGCCGTATTTGAGCTTCGCAGCTGATGGATTGTTTGGTCGAGTGTGAGGTTACGTTCATGTTGCTGTGCGTTGTTTGCGTTTGTATATCTCTCATTACTTTTGTTCTTAGGGCATTTTTATTATGCCCCTTTTATTAGATTTATTGGTACCGAAGGTGTTGCCGAAGCCCGCGCTTATGTCAACGAAAGAAAAACTTCCCTCGAGATAGTACCTATCAGTAAAATATCAAATTCTAGAGGGGCTGATCAGAAATATAAATTGAATTGTAATGGAAAGGTAATTATGTACCGTGCAAAAACCTTAAATAATCATGTGATGCCGCGCGGCCTGCCGTAATCGGGATTCTCGAGAAAGATAAGATAACAGCGAAAACAATACCGAACTCAATACCTGGAAATGCTTGTTTATTGATGGAATATTAGTTCTGTTACTCAACTACATCGTTTTATAACATTATAAGTTCATTGAAAAAAGTTGAGGGCATATAACGGAATCAGACCCCATTAAAAATTGATAATCGTTGTAAGTTTGTAATTTTGTAATTAAAGAGTTGTTTTTCGCTGTATCATGTTTGTTTCTATAAATTTTTATTTTTGTGTTATTCATACTGGTGTGGTCAGTATAATCCCAAGGTACCGATTTATTTTAGTATAGTGTCAAATATTGATTTGTGAATATAGTGTAACGTTACATACAACCAATGATTACATAGTATAAAACCTAGATAGGCCATGGGAGACGCTCGGTGAAGCAGCCTCGACAGCTCGAACCTAGACCTAAATGGCGGCGCGGAGCATGACTCAACCTAGTACCGAGCGCCAACGCCACCCGCTAACCAGTCCAGGGCCGTGGAAATTAATGACATTAATGAAAACAAAAACAAAATAAATTAATGACAACAACAAACTTGCTTCTAGTAATGATTGTGCAAGTTATGAGAAAGTGTATTGACATTAACTTATTTGTCGGAAACCACAGTGTTGACCAAGAACCGGAACAAAACCATATTATTTTGTTAATGAAAGCGTTGTATAAGAAGTATTTCACAGTTCGCTTACACAAGCATGCAAAAAATATTAATGAGTTATTACATAAAAATAAAGTTAGAAGCCATTTAACTAAAGTAGTCTAATAACGTTTTTAGGACAGTAAATTAAAATTCAACAACAGTAAGATCCTGAGTTAGTTTTAAACCTTTTGTCATTTATCTAACAATGTTCTTTTTCCATTAAATGTACAGTATTTGAAACTGGAATGAGTTGTTTTTATTATTTGTACCTGACCAAGTTTCTTGAGTCGTATCGAGACTTTTAATAAATGTTGTCAATGTGTCAAATATAAAACACATTATACAAAATAAAATATACAGGACGAAAAGTACCTGTTTTGCAAATATTTAAATTATGAACAGTTACATGTAGTGTTGTAATTAAGTATTCAATAATTATGTTATAGTTAATGATAAGAGTTTTGGTTACAATGATAGGAAGCGGCCTACGGAGCAGTGGCCAGGTTCGGAGTGCAATTCTGACGCGACTAGTGCCGCGGCCGTGTTGAATTACGCTTATCTTCAACCTGCCTTCCTGTCCAGAGTATAGTTCGTAAAAAATTTTTATGATTATATAAGCTAAATTCAAGTGTTTATATAAAACTTTGTCGCTTACAAAACTTCTCTACCCAAAAAATAAAAAAAAATCGTCGCAGACCAACTTTTTCATGTCAAGTTTTTAAAAACCATACAACAGTTTTAACTTTAACTTGTAGCATTAATTAGTAATAAAATTATTTTATAATTTTAAATTGCACCGTTTCTGTCCAACACTAATGTTTTGTCTGCATGCGAAGTTTCGAAATTTTAACTTCATTGTAAGCCGGTCAAACGACAGTGTATTTAAAAAGCGCCCATTAAAATTTTCTCCGTGTAAAGACTGCATTTGACGCTTCTATATTTGTCCAAGATGGCGGCGTTGGCTTCAACTGCTTTAATGCTTGTTTGAGTCCACGGCCTATCTAGGTTTTATGGAATCATTGCATACAACGTCCATGCAACTTACAAAAACTGTGTCACATTTAGTGCAAAAATATCACAACTAGACTTATATTTAAGGTAGGCTTTTGAAATTTTGTACTTAGGTTAAGGGGTAAATATAGTTTACTAGAATATAACAGGAAATCTGCATAAATTTATTTTGAAACCACTTATTTGTGCCAAAAAACATTGTTTAAAAATTTTAATATGTTTTTCTTAATTTTTAATTTTTTATAAGTTTAAATTACACTTATGCAACTACAATTTACCAACTGAACAAGGGAATTTTATAAGCAAAATAATGGTCAAAAAACCATCAATATCTGTTACAAAATAAAAAAAATTATGATACATTTTGTGAAAGCTTGCAAAACTGCTGAAAATGCCCTTGGCGTTTGTGGGTAGTACTTTTGGAAAATAGGCTGGAGTGCAAAGAAGATCAAGTTCAAATTCTAGGTGACTAATGTAAGTGTAAAAAATAGAGTTGCTTTCATTCTAAAATTACTTAAAGCCACGCCATTTATCGCATTACAATTAGGTTAAATTAAAGCTAAGGACTTTTAATTGAGGATTCCTCCCCATTGAGCTAAAATAGCTGATAATATATAATATTTTGCAGAATAACTCAAATCAGTACACTGGTATCAAATGTTTCACTCTCCGAATAAATATTCCTTAAACCTTCGTTTTAAATTTCAATCTAAAATGGAATGGACGATTAGAAATTCATTCAGTGACTATCTCTTAAATACCCTCAAAAGACGCATCTCCTGATAAACAATAATCGTGAAAAAGTTTAGGTTATTTTTTTCTGATTTAACAATTCAATGATGGATATACTAGTATAATCCACAAATCTTGATGTCAGTGGTAGTGTGATATAATTAATTTAAATTTGTACATAACTGTTATAACAAACTTTTATTTCTTTTACATTTCTTACGCTATCTACCTTATTTAACAGCCTCTTCCCCCTCTCTCTTACCGTTTATCTTTTATTTTCCAGTACGATTTAACTTAAGTGATCATTTACCCTTCTTCCCAGAGTACTAGATTATCATTTACAAAACTTTAAAATAACTACGATTCAAGTATGTTCCAATAGTATAAGGAACGCACACAAAATTAAGATAAAATGCATCAATCAAAGCTCCAGCCTTGTAATATACAAATTAGCAATAAACATATGTAATGATTTTAAAAATTTTTACAATTAGCTCATATACAATGCTGACTTATGGGGTACATGTTTGAGCTATTAAACTTAATCTCGTATCTAATTCCATGTACAGCCTTAACAACACAGTGATTAAAGAAATAATGACTATTTATAAACAATATTATTAAGAATTTCAGGATATCAATGAGGAAACGTAAAGCTGAGACTTTTTTCTAAACTTTAACAAATAACAGTTAGAACTGTGAACGTTTCAACACAACAGTTGACTAAAGATCGCTAGCGCAAGACGATTGTCCATACTTGCCAAAGGCGCTGAAGCAGGATTTAAGAAAGATAATCAGTCATCATTTTTTCGTGACAGATCTTCGACTATTGACGAGAAACGGATTTGCTCATCACTATCGATTTATTTTCACCATTACTAGTTAATACCTCACCATTCGCCTTGTATTGAATTCTCTTTGACTCCACATTTTCTTTATAGCTGTTGTTACTTTGCCTCAATTGACTGCATCGCCCATTGTTAGAGATAGAACTTTTTAGTTTAGAGGCCTAGAGTCAATTTATATTTTATAAGCACAAAAACCTGATTTTATTTATAATTTATATTCAAATTTTATAACATAAATACTTATTTATGTGTATACAAGCTACTAGTAATAATAACAACTTTGGAAATAATCGAGAAGATTCTACAAGGATTTATTCCATTCCTAATTACAGACTAATAAATATACCTTTGCAGTAAAAATACCTCTTTAAAATCTCAAAACATTCCAAATGTTCCCTGCAATAGATTTCTAATTTGAATTGCTTTAAGTTCACTCGGACGGAATATTCAATTTAGAATTTCGCTCTTCTTTGGATTTGAGCCCTGAAATTACGTTTCCCTGCCGTTTAGTCTGGTATATTCTTCAAATAAAATATTGTTCTTTGACTATAATACATGTAGATGTGGTGTGTGTACGTATTGCGATATTTTCTGTTAACTGAGCTTAAGTTTAATGACGTTAAAAAGATGAACATAGTGTTCAGTTACAGATAGATTTAATTATAGCTGATATAAATTTTATATTTGAATTTAGAGTACTAAATTTGAGTGTATATAGTGTCTGATATTGACCTTACCCTACCTGGCTGCCTTATCTAATTCCAGAGTTGCCAAACCTCCCATACATCACTAACTCGCATCTACCAATCCAAAGAATCTATCTACTCTGACTCTTAGATCTACTAACTAATAAAAGGTCCCAAGATTTAATAAAAAGTTTTAATTCTCTGATTATCTGAACTGCAATCCGCAATCTCATTTTCCTCTTCTTATTCCGATACAAATCTTTAAATAACCTTAATTTAACCAAAGTATCTTTGTAGGGCAAACAATAAATTATAATTTTATGTAGGATGGAAAATAACTTTTCCTTTTTGTTGATAAAGGCCTTTCTGTGAATCCGGATTTTGGATTTACAATAAAACATAACCGGGATATTACAGTAATTACAATCTGTATTGCAATTTTGTTCTCTATAGTACACACAATACATTATAAGACACTAATAATTATGTAACGTATTTATTACATGATTTTGTAATGTTGTTAAAATAATACGTAATTTGACCTTTGATTTATCCCATACCGACATATCTTTCAACCTAGTATTTTATTCTTACACTTTGAATCCTAATTATTTACTTCTGAATCTAAAACTACTTATAATTTTATTGATATACAGTAATATGTAAAAACATTACGCTGACAACATTCCAAAGCCTATGTTACGCAACACGTGGTAACGTACTCCTGCATTCTAAAACAAATTTAATGCAGAGGATTTGCTAAACTAATATATAGTCCGTTCGATAATGTTTTGAAATTTATTCATAGTTGATGGAACAACAAATTATCAAGTCATCTTATATAGGTAACAAATTTGAAACTTGCATTTTAATTTAGAATTGATTATTCAGATAGAAATATGAGCAATTTAAGTTAATTTCTTTATAAACCAAGTTCCATATTATTTTAGGCGTTTTTTGAGTTACACTATACATTCAGATCTTCTATACCAGAATAATAAACTAGTTTTTCCTCAATCCAGACTGTGGCCAGATAATACTATCACTGGCTAGTTCATTAGGTTTATCTACCTTAACTTTACATTGTAAATATTTATCTAAATTTACCGTACAACTCGTAGTCTATATAAATCTCAAAGACATTTCTTCAGTAACATCCAAATAAAATGCCAAACAGTAAAAAAGAATACATTTTTATTAAATATGGTCGAGGGACTCAGTTACTTGGTTTAAATATTACAATGTTTTTAATTATTTAAATTTTTTAGAAACACCTATAAAAATACTTGTCCTATATATTAACAGCAATTATGGCTATTTTACCGTATAAAATTACAATGTTGAGCGGCGTGGGTCAAATCTATTAAAATATTTGAGAAGATAAGTAAATTAAAAAATTAAATGACTACAGTGCTACTACATTAGCCAACTTACTAAAACTTTTGCTTAGTTTGAGATCGTTATAAGCGAAATTAATAAATTCTCAATGGTTGTTGAATAATGTTTTCTTAAGTATTCCTATCCTTGTTTAGGATATGGCGCCTGATTTTTCACATAAACATTAAACAATTTGAAGGACACATCTGAACAATAATCAAATAATTTTCATAAGTTTCCATGATTACAAAGTATGATCGAACCAAAACACTTTTATAAATAACTTATATTATGTTTTGATATAAAAGACAGAGCCACTTGCTGAACAGTGCTTTGGGGTAAATTTTAAAGTTAAGCCTTCTGTAAGGACGATGAATAGGTCTACAATCTGGTCTGGTCTTGCGTCCATCTGCTTTCCCTTGTAGCTCTAGATTGATGGCTACTCGACCTTCTTTTCTCCAATTGTTGGAATCTTCGAAGTAAGTTTCGTAGAAGTGACTTATTCTAAACTATATACTTAACTTAGTTAGTAATTAATCTTTTGTATCTTTATGAAATTATGTGTTGCACTTTTATACATCTGTATTAATATAAAATTGATTTTTTCGTTCTTTAATCTGTATTATCCACAACAACAGTTGTAAAAAATTTTAACATAGACAGGCCACTGGGTAATCAGTAGTACAGAACCTTTGACTATCCGTTGAGCAAGTTCCACTTTAATCCAGTGGTGGGGTTTCACCCTCAGAGAGTACTCTTATCCAGGTTATAGTTCAACACAGAGCAAAAGTAAAATTAATTAAAAACAATTCATTAGTTTTTATGTTTCACATGACACCCCACGCACTCTTACTCTAATTGACTACACCGTGTTAGTTACTACTTTAAAAATCTACTTTTATTTTACTACCTACTCCATTCCAATTTTAGACAATTTATACCTCAATAACATTATCTTTATACCATACTATTAATGTATTGTATACTGGATATGGCCAGGTAATGATGATGTACCGATCGTTATTGTTTTGTTTTTATTCAGTCTGTCCGAGACTGCCTTATCATATGAATACATATTACTTTCACGTAACTGAACTTTATAGGTACATATATGTATTTTACAACACAGGACATATTTACACATAACTATACCTCCTACATTCTATAAAAACTAATCCTGTGCTTTCAATTCCGGTATAGAATATCTGTGAGTAGTTTAAGTGTAGTTTGTATTTTTAGCGTTGCGTTTCAATAAACACGAAAACATGTTATTGAATGCAACATTATATTTCTATGCTAAAAACCCCATGTACTCTGGGTTTTACTCATAGTTTCTTTGTTCAGTTAAGTATATGTTGATTATAGGATATAATTACAAAACCTTGTTAATATAAAATGTAATATAAGGTAACAAAATTTACCGGTGTATTATAATCTTAAATTAACATCTTTAGTTTTTAATACGTTTTTATAATTAATTTTAGAAAGGAATAGTTAAAACAATATCAGGTTAAATTATACGACGCACTATTTCATTTTATCTCAGTTAACGTTTCCCTGTATATCTGGGTTGAATGCTAATCTAGAAGTTGCATTTTATGTATAAACTTTACAACACATTTTTACACTGTCCTGCTTAATCTTTCCTTCACAGTAATCTAAGATAGCTTAATTCCTATATTATTAACTGTACTGTTTAAATTAAATAACTATTACTTCATAAATATGACAAAACCTCATTGTCTAATAGGTTTTGTGCTACATGACATAAACTTAGCATTATGGTCATATAGCATTTGCACTCCCCTTAAGTACTGTGTTTGTAAATATAATTTAAATGCACTATTCATAGCGACAATGAAAAATGTTACCAAGCATTTTAGATCTCATCGAGTCTTCTTTGGACCTTCCGCCCGGTATGACAAAGCATGGATGGGGCCATAATAAACAAAATAATTAATCTGACCTAACAATTAATTATACCGCGTTACCATGGACACAGCAATTTCTAAATATTAATAATAAAATAAAAAAATTAATACAGCGACCACATTATTTATTGTGCTAAATTGGGTATGGACGGAGTTAAAAGTGTTCGCTCTTCTTCAGATCTGTAACCCTGAGACCACGATAGAGCCTCTGTTGTTTTAACTGAAAATGATTCAAAATGGTAATTCAAAATATATCATTGGTCAATGAAATTTACTCACTTAGATTTGTCTGAATGTCTATTTTAAAAAACAGTAAGGCCTACAGCTTGGACTGCAGCAACTCATGGATTTGTCGTATTACCTGTAGGAAAACAGATAAATACTATACCTGAATTATTGTATCGTATATTTATGTACATGTAATTAATTACTTTATGGACTCCGGCCACTAAAACACACAAGAGCTCGTCTGTTATTAATATAATTCATAGAAAAAAGAAATTGAATGGGAATGTTATAATAAAGAAATTTTCTAAAATTGTTCGCGTATGCTTAATTAATTGCAGGGTAGGTAAATATCTTAATACATCTAGAATACCTTAGTATTTTTTTAATCTTACTTACTTCTTATGCAATAACCACCGCACAGTCATGTTGAAGGGATTGGCCATGTAGAGTGTCATGGAAATGTTAAATGCAAGCCTTTTTAAAGGTTTTTTAATTATTGAACACAATCAACTTTTTAAATAACATATTAATATATCATTTACGACAAAACTGATTTTATAACCTCCAAAACATAGTGTCTCACTGACAACAAAACAAACATCTGGCCAAATATAAAAATAGTAAAATCATCTGTTACATATTAAATGAATACTTAAACACATATTTCCTAATAAGTTCTTTTTTAAGTCTCGTCGGTGAGGTCGACAATTTCTTCGTTCTACATAACAAATAAGTAATAAGATTTCGTGGTTTTTTTCATTGTAAGATATTCAATACTATTTCTAGTTATTTTTTGTTCTGTCATATGTTCTGGTTACTATATAAGGAAATCCGTCGCACTGCTTTGTTACTTTGAGTTACCGGGAACATGGTAGGTCTAAAGGTACGGCTACAAACATACGATCCTATCCCGTACTTTCCTCTCATATTGTAGGTGACTTTTTCCACCGATGGTGGCTGACAGTGATAATGTTTGTGCATGATTAATTGTCAAAGCGCAAACCTAATAGTAAAGTGCAACGTTATCTGTAAGTTAAATTTTCATTCCGTGTGCAGCAGTTTGATTGATGAACACTGTTCAGCCTCTTAAGCTTGACGTTAATGTGATGTGGATGTGTGAGGCATGTGTTGCTAAAGCAAATTTGACCTTTTCCTATGTTGAGAATGAAGACCACTTTAGTTTACATTCTATGATTTGGAAATTCACAAAATTGGTGAAAGGAATTGTAAATGACAACTCTTTATTAAATACGTATGTAAATGATATTGAAGAATATGTACAGTTACTAATGGCTAATGTAAAACCACTCTAGTATTATCTCCAATCGCAGACCATGCCTTCCAGACTCTTTCTGACGTTAGTGTGCATCACAAAAAAACAGACGACCTACAAAACCATCCATGTCTAAATCAAAGGCCTCTGGACAAAACTACCTTCATTTGCATAAAGGTAAGGCAATACTGTTTGCTTCTTTACTAGTGACCAACTTACCGAAACTCATTTCACTGAAATTTCAGATGGGACGATACTAAATCGTGAGATGAAATCTATCCCCCAGGGCTCCGTCCGTTTATTTCTGGTGGCTATAAACGATGTATTTATTGTGTTTATAGTAAACTAGATGCTACGTTGTTCTCGACTAAAAGGGTTTCTAGTGAGGCGGAGGCCTCTGTTAGCACTTTATTTGTATGAGCCTCTGACTAGTTCGCTAGTAACAAAATCTCTTGTAACCTGTCTAAGAACCAGTCTATAAGATTCAGTATTTGTCTGGATAATATCTATGTGCCAAATCATGCAATTAGGCGTACTGGCAAAATGTTAGGTTTTACTCTTGAACCTGAGCTGAATTTGAGTGCTCATGTTGAACTGTTATGCGGTAAGTTTAGTAATCTTGTTTTTATTGAAATGGCTAAGTGTTGAGATGCCCATTAGCTTTTTAAGATAGGCTTTTTGCGTTCTTCCAAACTCATGTACTCGTAGCATATGGTATTGTACTCTTGGGTCATTCGACCCATGTACACAATATTTTATTGTTGCAAAACAAGGCTGTTAGAATCTTAATTAGTGCTAATTTTCTAGAGCACTGTATACCTGTATTTGTACCACACATCATTCTCGTAGTATATTCGTTCTTATATTTTCATTTGCTTGTTAGCTATTTATTAATTAGGTTAATTTACTATTATCTCTCAATAGTGAGAATTTAATTCATATGATACCAGGTTTAAAGGGAACATTTGTATCCATAGATCTAGAATGGATCTAACCTTTTTTCCATTAACTGGTATGAAATATTTCAATAAACTGCCAGGAACCATTAAAGTAGTAACACTAAATAGATTTAAAACTATTATCAAGTCAAGAAGGCGGATAAATTCTCTCAAGATGATTTATGAGATTCAGCGAGGAGAGGACACAATGGGACGTGTGTAGATGTACTTTTAGGCGTAAGATAGGCCTTCCAAGAGACGTACCACAGTATTGCTGCTAAGCAATAGTGACACTCAATTCTATCAGACAATCAATGCTAATAATAATAAATATTTAATAATAATAAGTATTTTATTCCATAAGAAATATTTGCAGGAAATGTATCGGAATCGTTAAATTTAGAGAGCTAAGATTTTCAATACACTACCACAAAATTCTCTTTCATACATACATTGTTTGCCGTCACACTCTCTCACTCATTCGAATTGTCCAACTCTAGTCCCTATTCAGTCTTCCAATCGAGGGTCTCCCAATTAAATACTATAAGCTCGTCAGTGTTGTAAAAAGTGTTTGCGACTAAAGTTGATTTCAGGCGAGCTCTAAATGCCTTCGACACTGGGACATTTTTAGCGAGTTTAGTAATCTGTTGAGAAAGAGAACTCCTGTCTGGGAAGGCAAACGTTCAAACAGTACCGCCCCCATGTGTGCCCCAGTTCGGTAATTGTTCCTGCCTCTAGTTACATAAGAGTGTATGTAAACTATCATATATCATTAATTTTAGATTAAAAAAAGATAGTTCTCTAAAATATAGAGGCAAGGCAATGTCAACAGTTTATGTCTTTGAAAGTTTGCCTACACGACTCTCTAGTACCCAATTTGACAATTATTCGGATTGCTTTTTTTAAGAATGAAGATTCTTGAGAAATTTGAGTTTACACAGCCTCCCCACAAAGTTACTCCGTAGGATAGGTGTGGGTAGATTACTCCATAGTGTGCCGTCAAAAATATCTGGATCGGGCAATACTCGGATAGTTTTCTCAATACATATATTCCTGAGGATAATTTTGAGTAAACGTGGACTACGTGACAGTCCCAAGTCAACCCTCGATCAAGGTATATTTCAAGGAACTTTTTTGTGTAGACTTCTTCAATCTCAGTATCGTCTAACATTACTATTGGACGTTTGTTGGCGTTTGTGTTTCGCGAACAGAATTGTATGAAATTTGACTTTGTTGAATCGGTTTTAAGATTAAGCTCATTAAAGAGTTGAACTGTGTTGTTGAGCTCAATGAATGTTATATTTTCGAGTTCTTCGGTTGAGTTAGCGTTGAGACAGAGATTCGTGTTATCTGCATACTGGACGATTCATCCTTGTTACACAGATGAGCTGGCATCATTATCGTAAGTGAGAAAGAGTAACGGACTAAGAATAGAGCCCTGCGGAACTCCAAACTAAATGCTTTTAATTTCCGAAAGAATAACAACTTTTCTCTAGTAATTAGGATACCTTTTGTTATCCATGTACACTTTTTTCCTCGGGTTTTGCGAAATTTGTTTTAAGGGGCAGCTCTCGTTCAGGTGGCAGTTGAAAGTTGTTTCGAAATTTTGATATTGAGGTTCCAAGTGATCTCAAAAATTTATAAAGCACCAACTTTATCTTGAAAGAAGAGAATTTAGGAGATGAATATTTATGGGCCTTGTATTCCTGATCGTTTTATTGTATATTGGATCGCTTGCTGGCTCGTGACTATTGATAAAGGCTATTAGTTTGGCATAATGGTCAGATATTGCAGTGTTGACGACCGCAACCTGTATCCCTGGTAAATTGGTGACGATGTTGTCGATAGCTGTCACTGACTCGGTCGTTACTCTCGTTGGCGAGTTAATTGACCATTCAAGACCAAATGACCGTAGCAGGTCAGCAAGTCTTTTTGTTGTAGGGCTAGTATCATACAAAACGTCGATGATAAAGTCGATCCATTACAATAAAATCGCGGAGTTTTTTTATTGTAATAGACAATGTATGTTCAAAACTTGAAAAAAGGATTCTTCGTTGGCGTTGGAAGACCTGTATAAACCTATAACGTCGATTTGAGAATGTTTTGTTTGTAACTTCACCCCTGTAACTTCAAAGTCCTTGTCTGAGGGTTTGGCAATTTGGTAAGGGGAAAAGGAGAAATTATTTTTGGTAAAAATTGCAACACCTCCTCCTTTGGGGAAGGTGAGACAGTAGCAATTTGCCAATTGACAATTTCGAATTAACATTTTCAATGTTGCTTTTTGTGAAACCATATTCGGTTACTAGTGGCAAATTAGGATGAAGATCATCGCATATCAGAGAGATTTCATCTACTTTGTTTGTGCCTATTTGCACATTTTGATGATCAAGAGATTTTTTGTTTATTCTTTTTTAGAATAATCACGTTTAGTCTCTGGTTTTTCTTATATATTTTTTGCGGCATCGTCAAACGTCTTATGCGGGAGAGTGAAGGTCTTCGGAGTCTGCGGTCGTGAGTTTGTTCCGGATCGTGATGGCAGAGTAAAGAGTGGTTGTGACGTTGGCGGCGGCGGTGGGATGGCGCCCGGCGTTACGGTTGTCAGGAGTAACCTCAGCTTTCTCGGCCGCAGTAGTCGAGCGCTCAACCCGCCGAGAGCCTCCACGATGAGTCTGGCCAGATGCCACTTGCCTCTAATGTGGAGATGCAATCCTGTGCCTCGTGAAGTGCTTCCGCTGCAGTTTATTCATATCTTGGACAACGATGTGGTACATAGCAGCCAGTTTATTCTATATAAGTATTCACGAGGGTGGTGTGCTGGTTGATATCGTGTATAGAGGGCAAGTCGAGTTTGGAACTTTAGGTGGGTTAGGAGGTTGTGTATTACTTCGTTTAGACTCTTTCGATGGGTGATTAAGGAAAGTAAATGGATTGTTTGTTCCTTTTTTTCGTTTTTACGAGTTTCCGGGTTTCATTTAGATTTTTACAGACGCATACGTAGGTTGGAGTGTTAAACTTTCAATTTTAGCTTCTAATACTTAAACTGTAGTTCTTAGACTTTTTACAATAAAATTTCATTAAAATAGTCAGGGACTGGGATTGCGAGAGGAAGGGTTTGAGTTTCTTGGGTGGTTAGAGGGATTGGGTCGCACTGTACAGCACCGTCATTGGATTGCATAGGTTTTGATGACACTTGCTGAGGCAAAAATTCGAGATGTATATAGACTAAGGCGCTGGTCTGACTCGATAGCATGGTCTAATATGGATTTTAGTTCGTCTGTAGACGTTTTATTTCTTCCTTCAGAAGTATATTTTCTTGCAATAATGAACTTTGGTCACAAAGCGGATGAATTGATGAAGAGGAAGTATTTGTAGATATTGAGGAGGTTGTCAGTGCGGCAGGTGGAGTGAGTAGGGGTGTTGAGTGGTGTCGCGAGGGCGGGTGACCGCTGGAGACTAGGCCGGTAAACACGCTGCAGAAGACATACGTCTCAGGGTGACAGGGTGTTGTCCAGTGTGCTTGTGACAGTGTGTTGTTGTTGTGACACTAACCACCGTCACTTCGGCGTCACTTTTAATTGATAGGTTGCAGGTTTTTCCAAACAACGCCAAGACACATCATTGTTTTTTAAAACTCTAAAATGTTTATATTTATGGTCATTGTATAAAATGCACGGGTTTCCTTTGGTAGTGTGTTTAATTTAAAATGACATTTTATAAGTCTGATAAAACTTAGTTAATGGAATACATAAATTAATTTAATAAATAAGTTAGTATAATAAATTATTGTCGATACATATTTATAATAATTCAACTAACAAAATGTCAATAATTAGGGTTCATAACTAAAATTTTGTACATTCTCGCCACATTAGAATCACATTTTAACATACAATGCAACATTGATGCATCCTTCAACCATTTGCCAATTTTTATCCTACAGCGTCGAAGTCAATCATTCGAATGAGCAATCTCTCAGTCAAATGCAAAAAATTCAGTAACATTATACATTACTTGCAATGCTACTAAGCTTTTCAAACGAAGTTTTAGCTCGTTGGGTCCTTTCTGAAAGGGGGTGACTGCAATTTTCATGATCAGTTCTGTCCGCTTTTTCTGCAAGAATACGATTGAAAGCTCTCTCTAGGATTTATAGGATTCAGCGTAGAGAGGACAGGACAGGATCGGACATGTGTAGCCGTACTCTTAGGCGTAAGGTAGGCACTCAGGAAATGTACTATTTGCGATATGTTATCTAGCTGTTGTGGACAATTGCTAAGCAATAGTTACACTAACTTCTGTCAATACTTATTAATACTTATTGTAGAGACATGTTTTACAATAAATTAAAAAAACAAAATATCAATAATTAGAGTTCAGAAATAAAATTGGAAACATTCTCACCACATTAGGATTACACTCAAACATACAATTCAACATTCATGCATCCTTCAACCAATTGCCTATATTTCTCCTATAACGTCGAAGTCATTCTTTTGATTAAGAAATCTCCCAGTCAAATACTGAAAACGCAATAACATTATAAAACACTTGTGACACTAAAAATAGTTTCCAACAAATTTTCAGGACAATGGGTGCTACGGCATTTATTTACCGATTGGCCAATATTACTATTCATTGTTTGTAATATTCCCATCACATACAAGTCAACGCTTGGACGGCCCTTTTGAATGTTGCTTTCAGATTATTGGTCAAAGAATATACGAGGTAATTAAAATGATCTATACGAGTTTAATACCATAGTCCTATTTCCAAAAAATACATGAAACTAGGATTGTGAAATAAATATGAAATATCAATACTATAAAAACTTTCATAGTTGTGAAATTAAGAAACAAAAAATTATGATAGAAAAGTGATTGGTTTGCAACCCGAGCTAGGTGTCACGTGACACTGTCATGGCGGAAACCTGGCACAGTCCTCAGTGTCACTTCGCACTGCCTCGCTCTGCATATCTGTTAGTTAAATTTACTTGGTTATACTCAGCTTTAACATTATTTTTATGTATATAAACGTTGCAAAAAATTTAGATACCCTATTATTTGTAGTTTTATATTTAGATTGTTTGGAGTTAAAATTAAAAACTGCTACTAAATTAAAGAATCTAAAATAAATTATTTATTCAGGATATTACCGATATCTCATATCCTATGATTAAACATTTTGGAGTCCTAGGAGACATCCGTTAGTAACTCCGATACGGATAATGTCATTAATAAAACTTTAATTAATAGTATATTTTACTGTTACCATTACTATAGTAAACTTACCTCTCTCCCACTTATCTCTATTCAAACAATTCTTTGGATATTTCATTAAATCAGGGTCATCATCAGAATTGATTGTAGACGTTTTTTAACAGATTAAATAGATATAGATACAAAAATGGAACTAACAGTGATAGCATATTATCTGCATCAGACTCAAAAGTAATATATTTTGTAGTTTACTATAAATATTTTTGGGAATTATAGATTTCTTTAATATACGGAACATTGCATTCTCTTCTTTACGTTTAGCAGCGATTTGTGGGTAGTACAGTGATTTGAGTTATTCAGTTACCAAGGTTACCTTTTGATAGCATTTGAACTGTCATCTATATTTAAAACATGTGATTTTTGTGAACAAGTGTCAAGTATAACAATTTGAAATTATTGTTATATTTAGGTTAAAGCAGTTAAAATGTGTGCTCCGTTTGAATAGGTTTTTTTAAATTACGAAACCGAAAGCTGGGTAGGTTCGTGTGTTATTGTGAAACAGTGGTTATTTCAAGAGAAAAAGAAACGCCTTTATTTTACAGTAACACCCAAATAATACAAAATTTATGGATATATTGTTGTAAACTATCAATAGACCCGTAATGAGAAATACACTTAAAACTGTATACTGAAATAACAGTGGAATCAAGCCAGCTTACACTGGTGTGAAGAAACACTAGGCAGACAGTGATAAAGTGAGTTGCGGTTTATATATTAAAATCCAAGTTAGGATTCCTTCCGTTTTAGAATCCAGGTCAGATAGGCATGGAAACGGCCAAGTCCGATAGAATGAGATAAAACATCAAATCCACGATGTTAACAAGAAAGACTAAAATATACCGGTAAGATTTCATACATAATATTTATGTTATATTTTGTATACCATTATTTAGATGTATGCTCTGATCTAAACATACCTGATTAACCAATTGAGCTATGGTTTACACAATTTTGTTTGTGTGTGCATAGAAATATAATAATATGGAATTCAAGAGGTCATGTTTTCGCTTTTGACACTAAAATGTATTGCCCTTGCACGTACTGGCCTAATATTTTGAACGATTATGATAAGCAATGACATGTTTTAAAATAATTATAGTACATAAAGTAACTATGCATTTCCTGTCACATCAGAGGTATCATGGGGACGCCTTTTAATAGTCAAAAGAAAATCCTAAATGTGAGAAGAGGTTTAGTAATACATCATATTAAAGGTCTATTATAAGAATACAGTGCTTTAAATCAAATATTTAATCTATAACAAATGACGCAGGATTACGATCTAAGAAAGATACAATATAGGTCATGTTTTAGATGGCTTATTAATAATTTGTTGGTACAAACTGAGAAAGTCAAACTTTCTAAATGCATTCTGGATTTAAGAATTATCTTTTCATTACAGTTAGAGATTGTTCACGTCCAGTAGGTGATGGTTCACATGAATAATATTTACTACATATGACTCTTATGTAGTAAATATTTTAAAGGTCCATACAAATCACTATTAAGATAGTGAGATAAACTAATTTAACTCATGAACTAAAATTGCCATGAGTAATTATAACTAACAATTGCCATTAATAATTATAATTATATTCAGATTAAATCTATTCTCTACAAACATATAATCAGCCAATCAACATTATTGTGCCATTCTGAAATAACTATTGTAGTCAAACTTATAGTAAAGTTTTTAACTAGAACAATACATTACCTAGTGTATGTGTAGTGTGTGTATTAGTGTGAGTGGGGAGGCCTCCTGCCACATTGACGACATCACCCTGTAACAATCAGTAAAAATAGCATATTATTATGTATAATTTTAAACCAAATAAGTTCCAAAAATACATATAAATCTAGTAATATGCCTTAATTTATTTATTTATTTATTTATTTCATTTATAAACAGTTGTTTTACATAGTCTTGGCCTCACCAAGTTCTACAAAACTTGTCGGTGAGGACCACTTGAATAAGTAAATAGAACACATTGATACAAATATTCAACTTTTAACTTTCTTTTAATTTACTAAGCTATAAACTCAAATTCGGCGGTTTAGGGCAGGCACTAGCTTAGATATCTTGGTATGTGTGGTAAATTTGATCGAAACAGTACAATTTTTTTTAAATAATACTTAATAGTAATAGTTAAAATCAAACGCATATTTGAGTCCCTAAAAATCCTAATTAATTCTTCCCTCAGCAACGACGAATGGCAACCCTGTCATCAGGAAATCTGACAACGCCGGCTACCGGAATTCCCAAATCTCCTTATCTCTAAACAAATAAGCAAATAAAAACCTGCCCTCAGTCAAATTCCAATATGTTTCTAGAGTGGACAGTGCGGTACTCAATCCGCTACTCGCTTTAACATGACTGAGGAGGTACGGGAACTCCGGCGCGCGGTACTGTGTGTGTGCTCCCCTTGTAGTGTTCACGGTGTCGGTGTTTGTGTGCGTTAGTTATAGTGTGTGTCAATGCTAGTGTGTTTAAATTGTCCAATTAGGTTAAATATGTGTGTGCGCAACACCGTGCTGTGGTGCTCCCTGTGAGGTTTATAGCCATTCATCGCCACTAACAACGGAGAGAGAAACAGAAACCATAAATAACATTCTTAAAAAAACTAATAAAAATATGAAAACTAACATGTAATCAATTTATTTTTTAAAGCTAGAGTATCAACGGTACAACAAAATCTAACACTAAGCATAAAATACAGATAAACCACCAATTAACGATTTACAATAAATATTTAACATATAAATAACAATGTCAGAATAATTTATTTACTTCCAAAACTGTGCTCTCAAAGCTTTAAATATCAGTGATTAACACTATGATATAATTCAAATAGCCAACAATATAATCTATAAATAGATAACGAGTAACAATAAATTATCAGAGAAAATAACAATGTTAACCACTAATTAACGATTTACAATAAATATTTAACATATAAATAACAATGTCAGAATAACTTATTTACTTCCAAAACTGTGCTCTCAAAGCTTTAAATATCAGTGATTAACACTATGATATAATTCAAATAGCCAACAATATAATCTATAAATAGGTAACGAGTAACAATAAATTATCAGAGAAAATAACAATGTTAACAACTAATTAACGATTTACAATAAATATTTAACATATACAGAAAGTAACAATGTCAGAATAACTTATTTGCTTCTAAAACTGTGCCCTCAAAGCTTTAAATAACAGTAATTAACATTATGATATAATTCAAATAGCCAGCAATATAATCTATAAATAGGTAACGAGTAACAATAAATTATCAGAGAAAATAACAATGTTAACCACTAATTAACGATTTACAATAAATATTTAACATATACAGTAAGTAACAATGTCAGAATAAACTCATTTACTTCTTAAACTGTGCCCTCAAAGCTTTAAATAACAGTGATTAACATTATGATATAACACAAATAGCCAACAATATAATCTATAAATAGATAACGAGTAACAATAAATTATCAGCGAAAATAACAATGTTACAATTAATATAACAATCCGTTCAACTGCAGGCCCACGATACGCAGTGTTCAGTGTTTGTGTCACTTGTCACGTCATTCAGTGCACCAGAGTGATGTCCACTGTGTATATATGCATATGGTATATATCTGATGTGTGTCAGTGAACCAGTATTTCACAGTGATCCAAAGCAAGTTGTCGGTGTTTAATCACTATTACGCCATTGCGGTTTTCTTTCTCAGGTAAATCTCAGTTTAATTACATTTCTAAGTTTAATAGCCATAGTTCAATACATTTTTTGTAAGTCTTTAAGTGTGGTATATTCTCAATTTCATCCGGCAATGCATTAAATAACTTTGGGACTATATAATTCGGCAATCTACGCCCGTACACGGTGTTGGGAATAGGTGTGACATATTTAATAACATTCCTTGTGTTAAATTTCCTTCTATACTTTTTTTTAAATTCCATATTGCCATAATATTTTGTCATGATATTTAACGTGTACAAACCCTTTGGCGTTAGTTGTCCTGCATAACTGTACATATATTCTCTTATACCTAAGTTTTCATGAAAGCCGTTACCAAACAGTGCCCTTAAACATTTTTTTTGAAGACCAGCTATTATATTTAAATGGCTTACTGCTGCTGTTCCCCACACAGATACACCATATCTTATATGTGACTCAATCAATGCTTTGTATACTGATAGTTTTGAATTCTCACTAAGTTTATTTCTAAGTTTATGCATCATGGCAGTGCCGGGACATAGCTTTCTGTGCAATCTACTCACATGATCACTCCACGTTAATTTATTATCTACAATCAGACCTAGATATGATGTACTCTGAACCATGGCTATATTCTCACATTCACACAAGCTCTGCTCATGCAGGCACTTACAGCTATGATATTTAATACTTATATCAATATTAATTTTCATGTTCTTAGGACATATATGCATGATGCTAGTCTTTTCTTTGTTAATAATAAGTCCTTTGTCATGACTCCACTTAGTGAACTTCTTAAATTCCTCCTGTAAAATATCTTGTACTCTCTGTAAGTTTTTATGCTGTGTCACCAATACCACATCATCTGCGTATGCAAAAATCTCACACATTGTAATTTTATTCAATATTTCGTTTAGATAAATATTAAACAGAGCTGGTCCGATCTGGCTTCCCTGAGGCACCCCATATTTTGTATTCTTCTCTTCACTCAGCACGCCTACTGCTTTAACGACAAAGCTTCTGTCCTTAAGATAGCTTGTGAACCATCTGAGGTAGGGACCCCTTACTCCTATTTTGTACAGAGAAGCTACGATATGACTGCATTCTATAGTTTCGAAGGCCTTTGTACTAAACAATTCACGATAGCTGACCAGTGCAGACTTTTCTCCCGAGCTCATTCCTGGCTAAACCAAAGGTCGCAGCTAAAATCTGACGACGGAATCGAAAAGATAAAATTAAATTTCCGACAAGAAAGGTCCAGTCACTTTTTCTTGTATCTCTAACGGTTTAGCCACAAAATGGCCTTAAAGTCAAAACTATGTTTAAATCTGGAAAATTCGATTAAATGGGTCTTCTTTTAACTCCCGGATCCCTATTCTAATGCTCGGACATAAACTTTCCCCGAATAACCGCTTATCCCCGAACTTGCAAGCGTACATCATGGGGGCCTGGGGGCGTAGCCCCCAGCGAGCCGAAGGCGAGTCTAATATATATACAACCGCATGTGTAACTGACTGACTGACTGACTCACTCACTCACGTATACTAATTCTAACCTACTTCCAGATGAGTTAGAGACTTGAAATTTGGTACACAGATAGCTTTCCACGTGTAACCACCAGGAAAATCCCGAAAAGTGAGAATTTTTCATTTTCAACCCCTCAAAAAAATTCCCAAAAAATCGCGCATTCTTCACCCCTGCAGGCATTTTTTGTAAGCCCGATAGCGGGCGAACCGTTGGAGCTAGCTCGGATCTGACGGAAAATTCATGGTCAGGAATGAAGTGAACTACAAAAAAGGTCTAATGACTTTTTGCTCTATCTTCCATGGTTTTAAGCGACAAAACGCTCGAACATTTGAAATTCCAGAGATGTTTTCGATAAAAATAATGTTTCAAGCCCGATAGCGGCCGAACCGTTGGTCGTAGCTCAAATCTGATTGACCCATCAAATTAGCAAATTGCGCGATCTACAGAAAAGGTCCAGTAATCTTTTGCCCTATCTCGATTGGTTTGGCCGAAAAAACGTGATTATGTACAATTTTGTATGTAACTTTTACGGCGAAACTTTTGTTTTTGGGGTCGATAGCGGCGAAACCATTGGTCGGAGGTCAAAATAAGACTAACGTTTTATTTAGGAAATAAGATGACCTACAAAAAAGGTCCAGTGACTTTTTACTATATTTCCCTTAGTTTGACCGCAAAACGCGATTAAGTGAAAATATTGGACATTTTCGCCTAAAAATTTACATTCCGGGCTTGATAGCGGCTAAACGGTTGGTCGTAACTCAAAACAAATTTTAAACGGGATTTAGGAAATCACGTGATCTACAGAAAAGGTTCAGTGACTTCGGGAGTTGGCTGAGCGTTAGCTAAGCGTCAATAGTAGATAGGGACAGAGGAATATTTATTATGTTCACAGACACAATACCCTCTAAAAAAGGCCCAAGTGTGTCATTAACCCCCGGTAATATTAACCCCCCCCCGGGGATTTCCTGGTATGACCTGATAACCTCCTGTACATTCAACCCCCTGATGTGTTAACCCCCCTGGTAACATTAAACCCCCCCAGGGAATTTCCTGCCATGACCTCATGTCCGAATTTTACCAGTCACCAAATCTCTTAACCCCCCCCTGGGAAGATCCTGGTATGACCAGATAACCCCCTGGAGACTTATCCCCCGGTAACGTTAACCCCCCCTGGGAATTTGTTCATATGACCAGACAATATCCTGACGAAATTAAACCCCCTCTTGTCTTAAACTCCTTAACATTAATCACCCACCCAGGGAATTTCTCGCCTTGACTAGATAGTCTCCTGGTGATATTAAACCCCCTGTTCGACTTAAAATACTGCCTTGAGGTCGGTTTTTATTATGTTTATACTAAACAATTCAAGATAGCTGACCCGTGCAGACTTTTCTCCCGAGCTCATTTCTGGCTAAACCATAGGTCGTAGATCAGATCTGAGGGCACAATCGAAAGACAAAATTAAATTTCCAACAAGAAAGGTCCAGTCACTTTTTGTCGTATCTCTAACGGTTTTAACCGCAAAATGCCCTCAAAGTCAAAAGTTTTTACGAATCCGGAAAAAAATCTATGAAAAAGGTCAATTTTTAAATCCCTTGTCATTTACTTAATGTCCGGACTTAACCAGTCACCGAATTCCGCTTATCCCCGAATTTGCAAGCGTTTACTTTGGGGGCCTGGGGGCGTAGCCCCCAGCGAGCCGAAGGCGAGTCCTTATATATATACAACCGCATGTGTAACTGACTGACTGACTGACTGACTGACTGACTGACTGATAGGGTATACAAATTCTAACATAGTTCTAGAAGTGCTGGAAACGTGAAATTTTGCATACACGTCACTTGTGTCTTCAAACCACCGGGAAAAGTCTGAAAACCGGAAATTTTTACTTTTGAACCGCTCAAAAAAATTCGCGAACATACCCCTTTTTTGCCCTTGCAGGGTTTCCTTTGAAGCCCGATAGCGGGCGAACCGTTGGAGCTAGCTTCGATCTGACGAAAAATTCATGGTCAGGAATGAAGTGAACTAGAAAAAAGGTCCAGTGACCTTTTGCTCTAACTCCATCGGTTCGGCCGCAAAACGCGATTACATTTAAATATTTTGAAATTTTCACCCAAAAATTTACCTTTCGGGCTCGATAGCGGCTAAACGGTTGATCGTAGCTCAAAACAAATTTTCATTGGGATTTAGAAAATTGCGTGATCTACAAAAAAGGTCATGTAACATTTTGCCCTATCATCAACGGTTTGGCCGCATAACGCGTTTTAAAGTATAGATTTTTTACGTTTTACGTGAGATATTGTTTTCTGGGCTCTGTGTTAGCGGAATATTTGAAGTTAGGGTAGAATAAAAATCGCATTTTAATACGAAACAATGTGGTCTACAAAAAAGGTCCAGTGACATTTTTCTCTATCTTCCATGGTTTAGCCGTAAAACGTGATTATGTTGAAAATTTCACTCAAAAACTTACCTTCTGGGCTCGATATTGGCCGAACCGTTAGCCCTAGCTTAAATGTAAAATTTTTTGTAACTAGCTATTCATAGGATCTCAAAAAAAGGTTCAGTAGCTTTCTGTCGTTTATCTTTCCGTAATCCTGATAAATGCTCTAAAAGGCAAATTCTTTGTCGTCAATTTAAGGGGTTTTAAATTTTGCAACTATAATTAGTGCGATTCGTGCTGGTTCCAGATTGACCTTGTATTACTACGTTAACGAGTGACTAAAACCCCCCTCCACGTCGGGAGTTGGCTGAGCGTTAGTGAAGCCTAAATAGTAGATAGGGACAGAGTGTTTTTTTTTTATGTTCAATGACACAACACCCTCTAAAATAGGCCCACGTGTGTCATTAACCCCTTGTAACATTAACCCCCCCCCCGGAATTTGTTCATATGACCAGAAAATATCCTGACGAAATTAAACCCCCTGATGTCTTAACCCCCTTTAACATTAATCTCCCCTCCCCGGAAATTTCCTGGCATGACAAGATAAACCTCTGAGCAAATTAAACCCCCTAAACAACTTAAAAATAATGACTCAGGGTTGGGTTTTTGTTATATTTACACTAAACAATTCACAATAGCCCACCAGTGCAGTCCTTTCTCCACAGCTCCGTACTGGCTAAACCAGACGTCGTAGCTAAAATCGGACACCAGAATCGAAAAATTAAATTAAATTTCCGACAAGAAAGGTCCAGTCACTTTTTCTCGTATCTCTAACGGTTAAGCCGTAAAACGCTTTCAAAGTCAAAAGTTTGGGTGAATCCGGAAAATTAAACTATGATATACGCTGACTTTAGTTACCATCAAATTCTTCTTGTCTTCTAATTTCGCGAACACATAACTTAACTGTTCTGCGATGTCTATTGATTGTTATTATACACCACATATCAATTGGCTGAGCGTTAGCGAAGCGATATGACCCGTACGATTCCATGAATCGGATAGAGCAGGGAACATGAAACCTCATGTACGAATTTTAACAATCACCAAATCTCTTAACCCCCCTTGGGAAGTTCCTGGTATGACCAGATAACCCCCTGACGTCTTATCCCCAGGCAACGTTAACCCCCCCCCTCCTGGGAATATCCTGGCATGACATCATGTCCGAATTTTAACAATCATCAAATCCCTCTTATCTCGAATATGCAAGCGTAAATTTAACCGCTCATCCCCGAATTTGCAAGCGTACTTACCATGGGGGCCTGGGGGCGTAGCCCCCAGCGAGCCGAAGGCGAGTCTAATATATATACAACCGCATGTGTAACTGACTGACTGACTGACTCACTCACTCACGTATACTAATTCTAACCTACTTCCAGATGAGTTAGAGACTTGAAATTTGGTACACAGATAGCTTTTCACGTGTAACCACCAGGAAAATCCCGAAAAGTGAGAATTTTTCATTTTCAACCCCTCAAAAAAATTCCCAAAAAATCGCGCATTCTTCACCCCTGCAGGCATTTTTTGTAAGCCCGATAGCGGGCGAACCGTTGGAGCTAGCTCGGATCTGACGGAAAAATTCATGGTCAGGAATGAAGTGAACTACAAAAAAGGTCTAATGACTTTTTGCTCTATCTTCCATGGTTTTTTTAAGCGACAAAACGCTCGAACATTTGAAATTCCAGAGATTTTTTCGATAAAAATAATGTTTCAAGCCCGATAGCGGCCGAACCGTTGGTCGTAGCTCAAATCTGATTGACCCATCAAATTAGCAAATTGCGCGATCTACAGAAAAGGTCCAGTAATCTTTTGCCCTATCTCGATTGGTTTGGCCGAAAAACGTGATTATGTACAATTTTGTTGTAACTTTTACGCGAAACTTTTGTTTTTGGGGTCGATAGCGGCGAAACCATTGGTCGGAGGTCAAAATAAGACTAACGTTTTATTTAGGAAATAAGATGACCTACAAAAAAGGTCCAGTGACTTTTTACTATATTTCCCTTAGTTTGACCGCAAAACGCGATTAAGTGAAAATATTGGACATTTTCGCCTAAAAATTTACATTCCGGGCTTGATAGCGGCTAAACGGTTGGTCGTAACTCAAAACAAATTTTAAACGGGATTTAGGAAATCACGTGATCTACAGAAAAGGTTCAGTGACTTCGGGAGTTGGCTGAGCGTTAGCTAAGCGTCAATAGTAGATAGGGACAGAGGAATATTTATTATGTTCACAGACACAATACCCTCTAAAAAAGGCCCAAGTGTGTCATTAACCCCCGGTAATATTAACCCCCCCCCACGGGGATTTCCTGGTATGACCTGATAACCTCCTGTACATTCAACCCCCTGATGTGTTAACCCCCCTGGTAACATTAAACCCCCCCCGGGAATTTCCTGCCATGACCTCATGTCCGAATTTTACCAGTCACCAAATCTCTTAACCCCCCCCCCCTGGGAAGATCCTGGTATGACCAGATAACCCCCTGGAGACTTATCCCCCGGTAACGTTAACCCCCCCTGGGAATTTGTTCATATGACCAGACAATATCCTGACGAAATTAAACCCCCTCTTGTCTTAACCTCCTTAACATTAATCACCCACCCAGGGAATTTCTCGCCTTGACTAGATAGTCTCCTGGTGATATTAAACCCCCTGTTCGACTTAAAATACTGCCTTGAGGTCGGTTTTTATTATGTTTATACTAAACAATTCAAGATAGCTGACCCGTGCAGACTTTTCTCCCGAGCTCATTTCTGGCTAAACCATAGGTCGTAGATCAGATCTGAGGGCACAATCGAAAGACAAAATTAAATTTCCAACAAGAAAGGTCCAGTCACTTTTTGTCGTATCTCTAACGGTTTAACCGCAAAATGCCCTCAAAGTCAAAAGTTTTTACGAATCCGGAAAAAAATCTATGAAAAAGGTCAATTTTTAAATCCCTTGTCATTTACTTAATGTCCGGACTTAACCAGTCACCGAATTCCGCTTATCCCCGAATTTGCAAGCGTTTACTTTGGGGGCCTGGGGGCGTAGCCCCCAGCGAGCCGAAGGCGAGTCTAATATATATACAACCGCATGTGTAACTGACTGACTGACTGACTGACTGACTGACTGACTGATAGGGTATACAAATTCTAACCCACTTCTAGAAGTGCTGGAAACACCAAATTTTGCATACACGTAGCTGGAGTCTTCAAACCACCGGGAAAAGTCTGAAAACCGGAATTTTTTACTTTTGAACCGCTCAAAAAAATTCGCGAAGTGACCCCTGTTTTGGCCTTGCAGGCTTCCTTTGAAGCCCGATAGCGGGCGAACCGTTGGAGCTAGCTTCGATCTGACGAAAAATTCATGGTCAGGAATGAAGTGAACTACAAAAAAGGTCCAGTGACTTTTTGCTCTAACTCCATCGGTTCGGCCGCAAAACGCGATTACATTTAAATATTTTGAAATTTTCGCCTAAAAATTTACCTTTCGGGCTAGATAGCGGCTAAACGGTTGGTCGTAGCTCAAAACAAATTTTCAATGGGATTTAGCAAATTGTGTGATCTACAAAAAAGGTCATGTAACTTTTTGCCCTATCATCAACGGTTTGGCCGCATAACGCGTTTTAAAGTATAGATTTTTTACGTTTTACGTGAGATATTGTTTTCTGGGTTCTGTGTTAGCGGAACCTTTGAGGTTAGGGTAGAATAAAAATCGCATTTTAATACGAAACAATGTGGTCTACAAAAAAGGTCCAGTAACATTTTACTCTATCTTTTATGGTTTAGCCGTAAAACGTGATTATGTTGAAAATTTCACTCAAAAACTTACCTTCTGGGCTCGATATTGGCCGAACCGTTAGCCCTAGCTTAAATGTAAAATTTTTTGTAACTAGCTATTTATAGGATCTAAAAAAAAGGTCCAGTAGCTTTCTGTCGTTTATCTTTCCGTAAGCCTGGTAAATGCTCTAAAAGGCAAATTCTTTGTCGTCAATTTTAGGGGTTTTAAATCTTGCAACTATAATTAGTGCGATTCGTGCTGGTTCCAGATTGACCTTGTATTACTACGTTAACGAGTGACTAAAACCCCCCTCCACGTCGGGAGTTGGCTGAGCGTTAGTGAAGCCTAAATAGTAGATAGGGACAGAGTGTTTTTTTTTTATGTTCACAGATACAACACCCTCTAAAATAGGCCCACGTGTGTCATTAACCCCTTGTAACATTAACCCCCCCCCCGGAATTTGTTCATATGACCAGACAATATCCTGACGAAATTAAACCCCCTGATGTCTTCACCCCCTTTAACATTAATCTCCCCCCCCGGAAATTTCCTGGCATGACAAGATAAACCTCTGAGCAAATTAAACCCCCTAAAACAACTTAAAAATAATGACTCAGGGTTGGTTTTTGTTATATTTACACTAAACAATTCACAATAGCCCACCAGTGCAGTCCTTTCTCCACAGCTCCGTACTGGCTAAACCAGACGTCGTAGCTAAAATCGGACACCAGAATCGAAAAATTAAATTAAATTTCCGACAAGAAAGGTCCAGTCACTTTTTCTCGTATCTCTAACGGTTAAGCCGTAAAACGCTTTCAAAGTCAAAAGTTTGGGTGAATCCGGAAAATTAAACTATGATATACGCTGACTTTAGTTACCATCAAATTCTTCTTGTCTTCTAATTTCGCGAACACATAACTTAACTGTTCTGCGATGTCTATTGATTGTTATTATACACCACATATCAATTGGCTGAGCGTTAGCGAAGCGATATGACCCGTACGATTCCATGAATCGGATAGAGCAGGGAACATGAAACCTCATGTACGAATTTTAACAATCACCAAATCTCTTAACCCCCCTTGGGAAGTTCCTGGTATGACCAGATAACCCCCCGACGTCTTAACCCCAGGTAACGTTAAAACCCCCCCTCCAGGGAATATCCTGGCTTGACATCATGTCCGAATTTTAACAATCATCAAATCCCTCTTATCTCGAATATGCAAGCGTAAATTTAACCGCTCATCCCCGAATTTAAGGCACTTACTTTGGGGGCCTGGGGGCGTAGCCCCCAGCGAGCCGAAGGCGAGTCTAATATATATACAACCGCATGTGTAACTGACTGACTGACTGACTCACTCACTCACGTATACTAATTCTAACCTACTTCCAGATGAGTTAGAGACTTGAAATTTGGTACACAGATAGCTTTTCACGTGTAACCACCAGGAAAATCCCGAAAAGTGAGAATTTTTCATTTTCAACCCCTCAAAAAAATTCCCAAAAAATCGCGCATTCTTCACCCCTGCAGGCATTTTTTGTAAGCCCGATAGCGGGCGAACCGTTGGAGCTAGCTCGGATCTGACGGAAAATTCATGGTCAGGAATGAAGTGAACTACAAAAAAGGTCTAATGACTTTTTGCTCTATCTTCCATGGTTTAAGCGACAAAACGCTCGAACATTTGAAATTCCAGAGATTTTTTCGATAAAAATAATGTTTCAAGCCCGATAGCGGCCGAACCGTTGGTCGTAGCTCAAATCTGATTGACCCATCAAATTAGCAAATTGCGCGATCTACAGAAAAGGTCCAGTAATCTTTTGCCCTATCTCGATTGGTTTGGCCGAAAAACGTGATTATGTACAATTTTGTTGTAACTTTTACGCGAAACTTTTGTTTTTGGGGTCGATAGCGGCGAAACCATTGGTCGGAGGTCAAAATAAGACTAACGTTTTATTTAGGAAATAAGATGACCTACAAAAAAGGTCCAGTGACTTTTTACTATATTTCCCTTAGTTTGACCGCAAAACGCGATTAAGTGAAAATATTGGACATTTTCGCCTAAAAATTTACATTCCGGGCTTGATAGCGGCTAAACGGTTGGTCGTAACTCAAAACAAATTTTAAACGGGATTTAGGAAATCACGTGATCTACAGAAAAGGTTCAGTGACTTCGGGAGTTGGCTGAGCGTTAGCTAAGCGTCAATAGTAGATAGGGACAGAGGAATATTTATTATGTTCACAGACACAATACCCTCTAAAAAAGGCCCAAGTGTGTCATTAACCCCCGGTAATATTAACCCCCCCCCCGGGGATTTCCTGGTATGACCTGATAACCTCCTGTACATTCAACCCCCTGATGTGTTAACCCCCCTGGTAACATTAAACCCCCCCCAGGGAATTTCCTGCCATGACCTCATGTCCGAATTTTACCAGTCACCAAATCTCTTAACCCCCCCCCCCTGGGAAGATCCTGGTATGACCAGATAACCCCCTGGAGACTTATCCCCCGGTAACGTTAACCCCCCCTGGGAATTTGTTCATATGACCAGACAATATCCTGACGAAATTAAACCCCCTCTTGTCTTAAACCTCCTTAACATTAATCACCCACCCAGGGAATTTCTCGCCTTGACTAGATAGTCTCCTGGTGATATTAAACCCCCTGTTCGACTTAAAATACTGCCTTGAGGTCGGTTTTTATTATGTTTATACTAAACAATTCAAGATAGCTGACCCGTGCAGACTTTTCTCCCGAGCTCATTTCTGGCTAAACCATAGGTCGTAGATCAGATCTGAGGGCACAATCGAAAGACAAAATTAAATTTCCAACAAGAAAGGTCCAGTCACTTTTTGTCGTATCTCTAACGGTTTAACCGCAAAATGCCCTCAAAGTCAAAAGTTTTTACGAATCCGGAAAAAAATCTATGAAAAAGGTCAATTTTTAAATCCCTTGTCATTTACTTAATGTCCGGACTTAACCAGTCACCGAATTCCGCTTATCCCCGAATTTGCAAGCGTTTACTTTGGGGGCCTGGGGGCGTAGCCCCCAGCGAGCCGAAGGCGAGTCTAATATATATACAACCGCATGTGTAACTGACTGACTGACTGACTCACTCACTCACGTATACTAATTCTAACATAGTTCTAGAAGTGCTGGAAACTTGAAATTTTGCACGCTTATGCCTTTTACCGTGAAACCACCGGGAAAAGTCTGAAAACCGGGAATTTTTACTTTTGAACCCCTCAAAAAAATTCGCAAAAAATCGCGCATTCTTCACCCCTGCAGGCATTCCTTTGTAAGCCCGATAGCGGGCGAACCGTTGGAGCTAGCTCGGATCTGACGAAAAATTCATGGTCAGGAATGAAGTGAACTACAAAAAAGGTCCAGTGACTTTTTGCTCTATCTTCCATCGGTTAAGCGACAAAACGCTCGAACATTTGAAATATTTTGAGATTTTTTCGATAAAAATAATGTTTCGGGCCCGATAGCGGCCGAACCGTTGGTCGTAGCTCAAAACAAATTTTCAATTGGGATTTAGCAAATTGCGTGATCTACAAAAAAGGTCCAGTAACACTTTTTGCCCTATCATCCAACGGTTTGGCCGAAAAAACGTGATTATGTATAGATTTTTTTGTAATTTTTACGTGAGATACTTTTGTTTTTGGGGTCGATAGTGGCGAAACAATTGGTTACGGAGGTCAAAATAAAACGAAGGTTAGATTAATAGGAAATAATATGATCTACAAAAAAGGTCAAATGACTTTTTACTATATCTCCATTAGTTTGACCGAAAATCGCGATTAAGTGAAAATATTTTGAAATTTTCGCCTACAAATTTACATTCCGGGCTTGATAGCGGCCTAAACGGTTGGTCGTAGCTCAAAAAATGCGACTTAATAAGTTTTAGTAAACGACGTGTTCTACAAAAAAAGTCCAGTAACTTTTTGCTGTATGTACTTTAATAAGCCTGAAAAAACGCGATAAACAGCAAAATATTTGTCGTGAATTGGAAAATTTTTGGAGTTTTAAATATATATTAGGCCTATATGTGACTAATATTTGTGTAATTCAATCAGGATTCAGGCTTTGCTAGGTTAACGAGTGAATACAAACCCCACATAATAAGTTGGCTGAGCGTTAGCTATGCGTCAATAGTAGATAGGGACAGAGTGTTTTTTATTTTGTTCACAGACACAACACCCTCTAAAATAGGCCCACGTGTGTCATTAACCCCCGGTAACATTAACCCCCCCCCCCGGGAATTTCCTCATATGACCAGATAATATCCTGACGAAATTAAACCCCCTGATGTGTTAACCCCCCTTTAACATTAATCTCCCCCCCCCCCAGGGAATTTCCTGGCATGACTAGATAAACCTCTGGTGATATTAAACCCCCTGTTCAACTTAAAATACTGCCTTAAGGTCGGTTTTTATTATGTTTACACTAAACAATTCACAATAGCTGACCAGTGCAGACTTTTCTCCCGAGCTCATTCCTGGCTAAACCAAAGGTCGTAGCTAAAATCTGACGACGGAATCGAAAGACAAAATTAAATTTCCGACAAGAAAGGTCCAGTCACTTTTTCTCGTATCTCTAACGGTTAAGCCGTAAAACGCTCTCAAAGTCAAAAGTTTGAGTGAATCCGGAAAATTAAAACTATGATATACGCTGACTTTAGTTACCATCAAATTCTTCTTGTCTTCTAATTTCGCGAACACATAACTTAACTGTTCTGCGATGTCTATTGATTGTTATTATACACCACATATCAATTGGCTGAGCGTTAGCGAAGCGATATGACCCGTACGATTCTCGGAATCGGATAGAGCAGGGAACATGAAACCTCATGTACGAATTTTAACAATCACCAAATCTCTTAACCCCCCTTGGGAAGTTCCTGGTATGACCAGATAACCCCCCGATGTCTTAACCCCTGGTAACATTAAAACCCCCCCCCTCCAGGGAATTTCCTGGCTTGACCTCATGTCCAAATTTTAACAATCATCAAATCCCTCTTATCTCGAATATGCAAGCGTAAATTTAACCGCTCATCCCCGAATTTGCAAGCGTACACCATGGGGGCCTGGGGGCGTAGCCCCCAGCGAGCCGAAGGCGAGTCTAATATATATACAACCGCATGTGTAACTGACTGACTGACTGACTCACTCACTCACGTATACTAATTCTAACCTACTTCCAGATGAGTTAGAGACTTGAAATTTGGTACACAGATAGCTTTCCACGTGTAACCACCAGGAAAATCCCGAAAAGTGAGAATTTTTCATTTTCAACCCCTCAAAAAAATTCCCAAAAAATCGCGCATTCTTCACCCCTGCAGGCATTTTTTTGTAAGCCCGATAGCGGGCGAACCGTTGGAGCTAGCTCGGATCTGACGGAAAATTCATGGTCAGGAATGAAGTGAACTACAAAAAAGGTCTAATGACTTTTTGCTCTATCTTCCATGGTTTAAGCGACAAAACGCTCGAACATTTGAAATTCCAGAGATTTTTTTCGATAAAAATAATGTTTCAAGCCCGATAGCGGCCGAACCGTTGGTCGTAGCTCAAATCTGATTTGACCCATCCAATTAGCAAATTGCGCGATCTACAGAAAAGGTCCAGTAATCTTTTGCCCTATCTCGATTGGTTTGGCCGAAAAACGTGATTATGTACAATTTTGTTGTAACTTTTACGCGAAACTTTTGTTTTTTGGGGTCGATAGCGGCGAAACCATTGGTCGGAGGTCAAAATAAGACTAACGTTTTATTTAGGAAATAAGATGACCTACAAAAAAGGTCCAGTGACTTTTTACTATATTTCCCTTAGTTTGACCGCAAAACGCGATTAAGTGAAAATATTGGACATTTTCGCCTAAAAATTTACATTCCGGGCTTGATAGCGGCTAAACGGTTGGTCGTAACTCAAAACAAATTTTAAACGGGATTTAGGAAATCACGTGATCTACAGAAAAGGTTCAGTGACTTCGGGAGTTGGCTGAGCGTTAGCTAAGCGTCAATAGTAGATAGGGACAGAGGAATATTTATTATGTTCACAGACACAATACCCTCTAAAAAAGGCCCAAGTGTGTCATTAACCCCCGGTAATATTAACCCCCCCCCTGGGGATTTCCTGGTATGACCTGATAACCTCCTGTACATTCAACCCCCTGATGTGTTAACCCCCCTGGTAACATTAAACCCCCCCCAGGGAATTTCCTGCCATGACCTCATGTCCGAATTTTACCAGTCACCAAATCTCTTAACCCCCCCCCCTGGGAAGATCCTGGTATGACCAGATAACCCCCTGGAGACTTATCCCCCGGTAACGTTAACCCCCCCTGGGAATTTGTTCATATGACCAGACAATATCCTGACGAAATTAAACCCCCTCTTGTCTTAACCTCCTTAACATTAATCACCCACCCAGGGAATTTCTAATTCTAACATAGTTCTAGAAGTGCTAGAAACTTGAAATTTTGCACGCTTATGCCTTTTACCGTGAAACCACCGGGAAAAGTCTGAAAACCGGGAATTTTTACTTTTAAACACCTCAAAAAATTCCCAAAAAATCGCGCATTCTTCACCCCTGCAGGCATTTTTTGTAAGCCCGATAGCGGGCGAACCGTTCGAGCTAGCTCGGATCTGATGAAAAATTCATAGTCAGGAATGAAATGAACTACAAAAAAGGTCCAGTGACTTTTTGCTGTATCTTCCATGGTTAAGCGACAAAACGCTCGAACATTTGAAATTCCAGAGATTTTTTCGATAAAAATAATGTTTCGAGCCCGATAGCGGCCGAACCGTTGGTCGTAGCTCAAATCTGATTGACCCATCAAATTAGCAAATTTTGCATTCTACAGAAAAGGTCCAGTAACTTTTTGCTCTATCTCCATTAGTTTGGTCGAAAAACGTGATTATGTGCAATTTTTTTGTAATTTTCACGTGAAAACTTTGTTTTTGGGGTCGATAGTGGCGAAACAATTGGTCGGAGGTCAAAATAAAACGAAGGTTAGATTTAGGAAATAATATGATCTACAAAAAAGGTCAAATGACTTTTTACTATATCTCCATTAGTTTGACCGAAAATCGCGATTAAGTGAAAATATTTTGAAATTTTCGCCTACAAATTTACATTCCGGGCTTGATAGCGGCTAAACGGTTGGTCGTAGCTCAAAAAATGCGACTTAATAAGTTTTAGTAAACGACGTGTTCTACAAAAAAAGTTCCAGTAACTTTTTGCTGTATGTACTTTAATAAGCCTGAAAAACGCGATAAACAGCAAAATATTTGTCGTGAATTGGAAATTTTTGGAGTTTTAAATATATATTAGGCCTATATGTGACTAATATTTGTGTAATTCAATCAGGATTCAGGCTTTGCTAGGTTAACGAGTGAATACAACCCCACATAATAAGTTGGCTGAGCGTTAGCTATGCGTCAATAGTAGATAGGGACAGAATAAAATTTTATTTTGTTCACAGACACAACACCGTCTAAAATAGGGACAGGTGTGTCATTAGCCCCCGGTAACATTAACCCCCCTCCGAGGATTTCCTGGTATGACCAGATAACCTCCTGAGTAAATTAAACCCCCTGATGTGTTAACCCCCCGGTAACATTAACCCCCCCCCCCAGGGAATTTCCTGGCTTGACTAGATAATCACCTAATGATATTAAACCAACTGTTCAACTTAAAATACTGCCTTAAGGTCGGTTTTTATTATGTTTGTACTAAACAATTCACGATAGCTGACCAGTGCAGACTTTTCTCCCGAGCTCATTCCTGGCTAAACCAAAGGTCGCAGCTAAAATCTGACGACGGAATCGAAAGATAAAATTAAATTTCCGACAAGAAAGGTCCAGTCACTTTTTCTTGTATCTCTAACGGTTTAGCCACAAAATGGCCTTAAAGTCAAAACTATGTTTAAATCTGGAAAATTCGATTAAATGGGTCTTCTTTTAACTCCCGGATCCCCTATTCTAATGCTCGGACATAAACTTTCCCCGAATACCGCTTATCCCCGAACTTGCAAGCGTACATCATGGGGGCCTGGGGGCGTAGCCCCCAGCGAGCCGAAGGCGAGTCTAATATATATACAACCGCATGTGTAACTGACTGACTGACTGACTCACTCACTCACGTATACTAATTCTAACCTACTTCCAGATGAGTTAGAGACTTGAAATTTGGTACACAGATAGCTTTCCACGTGTAACCACCAGGAAAATCCCGAAAAGTGAGAATTTTTCATTTTCAACCCCTCAAAAAAAAATTCCCAAAAAATCGCGCATTCTTCACCCCTGCAGGCATTTTTTGTAAGCCCGATAGCGGGCGAACCGTTGGAGCTAGCTCGGATCTGACGGAAAAATTCATGGTCAGGAATGAAGTGAACTACAAAAAAGGTCTAATGACTTTTTGCTCTATCTTCCATGGTTAAGCGACAAAACGCTCGAACATTTGAAATTCCAGAGATTTTTTCGATAAAAAATAATGTTTCAAGCCCGATAGCGGCCGAACCGTTGGTCGTAGCTCAAATCTGATTTGACCCATCCAATTAGCAAATTGCGCGATCTACAGAAAAGGTCCAGTAATCTTTTGCCCTATCTCGATTGGTTTGGCCGAAAAAACGTGATTATGTACAATTTTGTTGTAACTTTTACGCGAAACTTTTGTTTTTGGGGTCGAAAGCGGCGAAACCATTGGTCGGAGGTCAAAATAAGACTAACGTTTTATTTAGGAAATAAGATGACCTACAACAAAGGTCCAGTGACTTTTTACTATATTTCCCTTAGTTTTACCGCAAAACGCGATTAAGTGAAAATATTGGACATTTTCGCCTAAAAATTTACATTCCGGGCTTGATAGCGGCTAAACGGTTGGTCGTAACTCAAAACAAAATTTTAAACGGGATTTAGGAAATCACGTGATCTACAGAAAAGGTTCAGTGACTTCGGGAGTTGGCTGAGCGTTAGCTAAGCGTCAATAGTAGATAGGGGACAGAGGAATATTTATTATGTTCACAGACACAATACCCTCTAAAAAAGGCCCAAGTGTGTCATTAACCCCCGGTAATATTAACCCCCCCCCTGGGGATTTTCCTGGTATGACCTGATAACCTCCTGTACATTCAACCCCCTGATGTGTTAACCCCCCTGGTAACATTAAACCCCCCCAGGGAATTTCCTGCCATGACCTCATGTCCGAATTTTACCAGTCACCAAATCTCTTAACCCCCCCCCCTGGGAAGATCCTGGTATGACCAGATAACCCCCTGGAGACTTATCCCCCGGTAACGTTAACCCCCCCTGGGAATTTGTTCATATGACCAGACAATATCCTGACGAAATTAAACCCCCTCTTGTCTTAACCTCCTTAACATTAATCACCCACCCAGGGAATTTCTAATTCTAACATAGTTCTAGAAGTGCTAGAAACTTGAAATTTTGCACGCTTATGCCTTTTACCGTGAAACCACCGGGAAAAGTCTGAAAACCGGGAATTTTTACTTTTAAAACACCTCAAAAAATTCCCAAAAAATCGCGCATTCTTCACCCCTGCAGGCATTTTTTGTAAGCCCGATAGCGGGCGAACCGTTCGAGCTAGCTCGGATCTGATGAAAAATTCATAGTCAGGAATGAAATGAACTACAAAAAAGGTCCAGTGACTTTTTGCTGTATCTTCCATGGTTAAGCGACAAAACGCTCGAACATTTGAAATTCCAGAGATTTTTTCGATAAAAATAATGTTTCGAGCCCGATAGCGGCCGAACCGTTGGTCGTAGCTCAAATCTGATTGACCCATCAAATTAGCAAATTTTGCATTCTACAGAAAAGGTCCAGTAACTTTTTGCTCTATCTCCATTAGTTTGGTCGAAAAACGTGATTATGTGCAATTTTTTTGTAATTTTCACGTGAAAACTTTGTTTTTGGGGTCGATAGTGGCGAAACAATTGGTCGGAGGTCAAAATAAAACGAAGGTTAGATTTAGGAAATAATATGATCTACAAAAAAGGTCAAATGACTTTTTACTATATCTCCATTAGTTTGACCGAAAATCGCGATTAAGTGAAAATATTTTGAAATTTTCGCCTACAAATTTACATTCCGGGCTTGATAGCGGCTAAACGGTTGGTCGTAGCTCAAAAAATGCGACTTAATAAGTTTTAGTAAACGACGTGTTCTACAAAAAAAGTCCAGTAACTTTTTGCTGTATGTACTTTAATAAGCCTGAAAAACGCGATAAACAGCAAAATATTTGTCGTGAATTGGAAATTTTTGGAGTTTTAAATATATATTAGGCCTATATGTGACTAATATTTGTGTAATTCAATCAGGATTCAGGCTTTGCTAGGTTAACGAGTGAATACAACCCCACATAATAAGTTGGCTGAGCGTTAGCTATGCGTCAATAGTAGATAGGGACAGAATAAAATTTTATTTTGTTCACAGACACAACACCGTCTAAAATAGGGACAGGTGTGTCATTAGCCCCCGGTAACATTAACCCCCCTCCGAGGATTTCCTGGTATGACCAGATAACCTCCTGAGTAAATTAAACCCCCTGATGTGTTAACCCCCCGGTAACATTAACCCCCCCCCCCAGGGAATTTCCTGGCTTGACTAGATAATCACCTAATGATATTAAACCAACTGTTCAACTTAAAATACTGCCTTAAGGTCGGTTTTTATTATGTTTGTACTAAACAATTCACGATAGCTGACCAGTGCAGACTTTTCTCCCGAGCTCATTCCTGGCTAAACCAAAGGTCGCAGCTAAAATCTGACGACGGAATCGAAAGATAAAATTAAATTTCCGACAAGAAAGGTCCAGTCACTTTTTCTTGTATCTCTAACGGTTTAGCCACAAAATGGCCTTAAAGTCAAAACTATGTTTAAATCTGGAAAATTCGATTAAATGGGTCTTCTTTTAACTCCCGGATCCCTATTCTAATGCTCGGACATAAACTTTCCCCGAATACCGCTTATCCCCGAACTTGCAAGCGTACATCATGGGGGCCTGGGGGCGTAGCCCCCAGCGAGCCGAAGGCGAGTCTAATATATATACAACCGCATGTGTAACTGACTGACTGACTGACTCACTCACTCACGTATACTAATTCTAACCTACTTCCAGATGAGTTAGAGACTTGAAATTTGGTACACAGATAGCTTTCCACGTGTAACCACCAGGAAAATCCCGAAAAGTGAGAATTTTTCATTTTCAACCCCTCAAAAAAATTCCCAAAAAATCGCGCATTCTTCACCCCTGCAGGCATTTTTTGTAAGCCCGATAGCGGGCGAACCGTTGGAGCTAGCTCGGATCTGACGGAAAATTCATGGTCAGGAATGAAGTGAACTACAAAAAAGGTCTAATGACTTTTTGCTCTATCTTCCATGGTTAAGCGACAAAACGCTCGAACATTTGAAATTCCAGAGATTTTTTCGATAAAAATAATGTTTCAAGCCCGATAGCGGCCGAACCGTTGGTCGTAGCTCAAATCTGATTTGACCCATCCAATTAGCAAATTGCGCGATCTACAGAAAAGGTCCAGTAATCTTTTGCCCTATCTCGATTGGTTTGGCCGAAAAACGTGATTATGTACAATTTTGTTGTAACTTTTACGCGAAACTTTTGTTTTTGGGGTCGAAAGCGGCGAAACCATTGGTCGGAGGTCAAAATAAGACTAACGTTTTATTTAGGAAATAAGATGACCTACAAAAAAGGTCCAGTGACTTTTTACTATATTTCCCTTAGTTTTACCGCAAAACGCGATTAAGTGAAAATATTGGACATTTTCGCCTAAAAATTTACATTCCGGGCTTGATAGCGGCTAAAACGGTTGGTCGTAACTCAAAACAAATTTTTAAACGGGATTTAGGAAATCACGTGATCTACAGAAAAGGTTCAGTGACTTCGGGAGTTGGCTGAGCGTTAGCTAAGCGTCAATAGTAGATAGGGACAGAGGAATATTTATTATGTTCACAGACACAATACCCTCTAAAAAAGGCCCAAGTGTGTCATTAACCCCCGGTAATATTAAACCCCCCCCCTGGGGATTTCCTGGTATGACCTGATAACCTCCTGTACATTCAACCCCCTGATGTGTTAACCCCCCTGGTAACATTAAACCCCCCCAGGGAATTTCCTGCCATGACCTCATGTCCGAATTTTACCAGTCACCAAATCTCTTAACCCCCCCCCCTGGGAAGATCCTGGTATGACCAGATAACCCCCTGGAGACTTATCCCCCGGTAACGTTAACCCCCCCTGGGAATTTGTTCATATGACCAGACAATATCCTGACGAAATTAAACCCCCTCTTGTCTTAACCTCCTTAACATTAATCACCCACCCAGGGAATTTCTAATTCTAACATAGTTCTAGAAGTGCTAGAAACTTGAAATTTTGCACGCTTATGCCTTTTACCGTGAAACCACCGGGAAAAGTCTGAAAACCGGGAATTTTTACTTTTAAACACCTCAAAAAATTCCCAAAAAATCGCGCATTCTTCACCCCTGCAGGCATTTTTTGTAAGCCCGATAGCGGGCGAACCGTTCGAGCTAGCTCGGATCTGATGAAAAATTCATAGTCAGGAATGAAATGAACTACAAAAAAGGTCCAGTGACTTTTTGCTGTATCTTCCATGGTTAAGCGACAAAACGCTCGAACATTTGAAATTCCAGAGATTTTTTCGATAAAAATAATGTTTCGAGCCCGATAGCGGCCGAACCGTTGGTCGTAGCTCAAATCTGATTGACCCATCAAATTAGCAAATTTTGCATTCTACAGAAAAGGTCCAGTAACTTTTTGCTCTATCTCCATTAGTTTGGTCGAAAAACGTGATTATGTGCAATTTTTTTGTAATTTTCACGTGAAAACTTTGTTTTTTGGGGTCGATAGTGGCGAAACAATTGGTCGGAGGTCAAAATAAAACGAAGGTTAGATTTAGGAAATAATATGATCTACAAAAAAGGTCAAATGACTTTTTACTATATCTCCATTAGTTTGACCGAAAATCGCGATTAAGTGAAAATATTTTGAAATTTTCGCCTACAAATTTACATTCCGGGCTTGATAGCGGCTAAACGGTTGGTCGTAGCTCAAAAAATGCGACTTAATAAGTTTTAGTAAACGACGTGTTCTACAAAAAAAGTCCAGTAACTTTTTGCTGTATGTACTTTAATAAGCCTGAAAAACGCGATAAACAGCAAAATATTTGTCGTGAATTGGAAATTTTTGGAGTTTTAAATATATATTAGGCCTATATGTGACTAATATTTGTGTAATTCAATCAGGATTCAGGCTTTGCTAGGTTAACGAGTGAATACAACCCCACATAATAAGTTGGCTGAGCGTTAGCTATGCGTCAATAGTAGATAGGGACAGAATAAAATTTTATTTTGTTCACAGACACAACACCGTCTAAAATAGGGACAGGTGTGTCATTAGCCCCCGGTAACATTAACCCCCCTCCGAGGATTTCCTGGTATGACCAGATAACCTCCTGAGTAAATTAAACCCCCTGATGTGTTAACCCCCCGGTAACATTAACCCCCCCCCCCAGGGAATTTCCTGGCTTGACTAGATAATCACCTAATGATATTAAACCAACTGTTTCAACTTAAAATACTGCCTTAAGGTCGGTTTTTATTATGTTTGTACTAAACAATTCACGATAGCTGACCAGTGCAGACTTTTCTCCCGAGCTCATTCCTGGCTAAACCAAAGGTCGCAGCTAAAATCTGACGACGGAATCGAAAGATAAAATTAAATTTCCGACAAGAAAGGTCCAGTCACTTTTTCTTGTATCTCTAACGGTTTAGCCACAAAATGGCCTTAAAGTCAAAACTATGTTTAAATCTGGAAAATTCGATTAAATGGGTCTTCTTTTAACTCCCGGATCCCTATTCTAATGCTCGGACATAAACTTTCCCCGAATACCGCTTATCCCCGAACTTGCAAGCGTACATCATGGGGGCCTGGGGGCGTAGCCCCCAGCGAGCCGAAGGCGAGTCTAATATATATACAACCGCATGTGTAACTGACTGACTGACTGACTCACGTATACTAATTCTAACCTACTTCCAGATGAGTTAGAGACTTGAAATTTGGTACACAGATAGCTTTCCACGTGTAACCACCAGGAAAATCCCGAAAAGTGAGAATTTTTCATTTTCAACCCCTCAAAAAAATTCCCAAAAAATCGCGCATTCTTCACCCCTGCAGGCATTTTTTGTAAGCCCGATAGCGGGCGAACCGTTGGAGCTAGCTCGGATCTGACGGAAAATTCATGGTCAGGAATGAAGTGAACTACAAAAAAGGTCTAATGACTTTTTGCTCTATCTTCCATGGTTAAGCGACAAAACGCTCGAACATTTGAAATTCCAGAGATGTTTTCGATAAAAATAATGTTTCAAGCCCGATAGCGGCCGAACCGTTGGTCGTAGCTCAAATCTGATTGACCCATCAAATTAGCAAATTGCGCGATCTACAGAAAAGGTCCAGTAATCTTTTGCCCTATCTCGATTGGTTTGGCCGAAAAACGTGATTATGTACAATTTTGTTGTAACTTTTACGCGAAACTTTTGTTTTTGGGGTCGATAGCGGCGAAACCATTGGTCGGAGGTCAAAATAAGACTAACGTTTTATTTAGGAAATAAGATGACCTACAAAAAAGGTCCAGTGACTTTTTACTATATTTCCCTTAGTTTGACCGCAAAACGCGATTAAGTGAAAATATTGGACATTTTCGCCTAAAAATTTACATTCCGGGCTTGATAGCGGCTAAACGGTTGGTCGTAACTCAAAACAAATTTTAAACGGGATTTAGGAAATCACGTGATCTACAGAAAAGGTTCAGTGACTTCGGGAGTTGGCTGAGCGTTAGCTAAGCGTCAATAGTAGATAGGGACAGAGGAATATTTATTATGTTCACAGACACAATACCCTCTAAAAAAGGCCCAAGTGTGTCATTAACCCCCGGTAATATTAACCCCCCCCCCGGGGATTTCCTGGTATGACCTGATAACCTCCTGTACATTCAACCCCCTGATGTGTTAACCCCCCTGGTAACATTAAACCCCCCCCAGGGAATTTCCTGCCATGACCTCATGTCCGAATTTTACCAATCACCAAATCTCTTAACCCCCCCCCCCCTGGGAAGATCCTGGTATGACCAGATAACCCCCTGGAGACTTATCCCCCGGTAACGTTAACCCCCCCTGGGAATTTGTTCATATGACCAGACAATATCCTGACGAAATTAAACCCCCTCTTGTCTTAACCTCCTTAACATTAATCACCCACCCAGGGAATTTCTCGCCTTGACTAGATAGTCTCCTGGTGATATTAAACCCCCTGTTCGACTTAAAATACTGCCTTGAGGTCGGTTTTTATTATGTTTATACTAAACAATTCAAGATAGCTGACCCGTGCAGACTTTTCTCCCGAGCTCATTTCTGGCTAAACCATAGGTCGTAGATCAGATCTGAGGGCACAATCGAAAGACAAAATTAAATTTCCAACAAGAAAGGTCCAGTCACTTTTTGTCGTATCTCTAACGGTTTAACCGCAAAATGCCCTCAAAGTCAAAAGTTTTTTACGAATCCGGAAAAAAATCTATGAAAAAGGTCAATTTTTAAATCCCTTGTCATTTACTTAATGTCCGGACTTAACCAGTCACCGAATTCCGCTTATCCCCGAATTTGCAAGCGTTTACTTTGGGGGCCTGGGGGCGTAGCCCCCAGCGAGCCGAAGGCGAGTCTAATATATATACAACCGCATGTGTAACTGACTGACTGACTCACTCACTCACGTATACTAATTCTAACCTACTTCCAGATGAGTTAGAGACTTGAAATTTGGTACACAGATAGCTTTCCACGTGTAACCACCAGGAAAATCCCGAAAAGTGAGAATTTTTCATTTTCAACCCCTCAAAAAAATTCCCAAAAAATCGCGCATTCTTCACCCCTGCAGGCATTTTTTGTAAGCCCGATAGCGGGCGAACCGTTGGAGCTAGCTCGGATCTGACGGAAAATTCATGGTCAGGAATGAAGTGAACTACAAAAAAGGTCTAATGACTTTTTGCTCTATCTTCCATGGTTAAGCGACAAAACGCTCGAACATTTGAAATTCCAGAGATTTTTTCGATAAAAATAATGTTTCAAGCCCGATAGCGGCCGAACCGTTGGTCGTAGCTCAAATCTGATTTGACCCATCCAATTAGCAAATTGCGCGATCTACAGAAAAGGTCCAGTAATCTTTTGCCCTATCTCGATTGGTTTGGCCGAAAAACGTGATTATGTACAATTTTGTTGTAACTTTTACGCGAAACTTTTGTTTTTGGGGTCGAAAGCGGCGAAACCATTGGTCGGAGGTCAAAATAAGACTAACGTTTTTATTTAGGAAATAAGATGACCTACAACAAAGGTCCAGTGACTTTTTACTATATTTCCCTTAGTTTTACCGCAAAACGCGATTAAGTGAAAATATTGGACATTTTCGCCTAAAAATTTACATTCCGGGCTTGATAGCGGCTAAACGGTTGGTCGTAACTCAAAACAAATTTTAAAACGGGATTTAGGAAATCACGTGATCTACAGAAAAGGTTCAGTGACTTCGGGAGTTGGCTGAGCGTTAGCTAAGCGTCAATAGTAGATAGGGACAGAGGAATATTTATTATGTTCACAGACACAATACCCTCTAAAAAAGGCCCAAGTGTGTCATTAACCCCCGGTAATATTAACCCCCCCCCTGGGGATTTCCTGGTATGACCTGATAACCTCCTGTACATTCAACCCCCTGATGTGTTAACCCCCCTGGTAACATTAAACCCCCCAGGGAATTTCCTGCCATGACCTCATGTCCGAATTTTACCAGTCACCAAATCTCTTAACCCCCCCCCCCTGGGAAGATCCTGGTATGACCAGATAACCCCCTGGAGACTTATCCCCCGGTAACGTTAACCCCCCCTGGGAATTTGTTCATATGACCAGACAATATCCTGACGAAATTAAACCCCCTCTTGTCTTAACCTCCTTAACATTAATCACCCACCCAGGGAATTTCTAATTCTAACATAGTTCTAGAAGTGCTAGAGAAACTTGAAATTTTGCACGCTTATGCCTTTTAACCGTGAAACCACCGGGAAAAGTCTGAAAACCGGGAATTTTTACTTTTAAACACCTCAAAAAATTCCCAAAAAATCGCGCATTCTTCACCCCTGCAGGCATTTTTTGTAAGCCCGATAGCGGGCGAACCGTTCGAGCTAGCTCGGATCTGATGAAAAATTCATAGTCAGGAATGAAATGAACTACAAAAAAGGTCCAGTGACTTTTTGCTGTATCTTCCATGGTTAAGCGACAAAACGCTCGAACATTTGAAATTCCAGAGATTTTTTCGATAAAAATAATGTTTCGAGCCCGATAGCGGCCGAACCGTTGGTCGTAGCTCAAATCTGATTGACCCATCAAATTAGCAAATTTTGCATTCTACAGAAAAGGTCCAGTAACATTTTGCTCTATCTCCATTAGTTTGGTCGAAAAACGTGATTATGTGCAATTTTTTTGTAATTTTCACGTGAAAACTTTGTTTTTGGGGTCGATAGTGGCGAAACAATTGGTCGGAGGTCAAAATAAAACGAAGGTTAGATTTAGGAAATAATATGATCTACAAAAAAGGTCAAATGACTTTTTACTATATCTCCATTAGTTTGACCGAAAATCGCGATTAAGTGAAAATATTTTGAAATTTTCGCCTACAAATTTACATTCCGGGCTTGATAGCGGCTAAACGGTTGGTCGTAGCTCAAAAAATGCGACTTAATAAGTTTTAGTAAACGACGTGTTCTACAAAAAAAGTCCAGTAACTTTTTGCTGTATGTACTTTAATAAGCCTGAAAAACGCGATAAACAGCAAAAATATTTGTCGTGAATTGGAAATTTTTGGAGTTTTAAATATATATTAGGCCTATATGTGACTAATATTTGTGTAATTCAATCAGGATTCAGGCTTTGCTAGGTTAACGAGTGAATACAACCCCACATAATAAGTTGGCTGAGCGTTAGCTATGCGTCAATAGTAGATAGGGACAGAAATAAAATTTTATTTTGTTCACAGACACAACACCGTCTAAAATAGGGACAGGTGTGTCATTAGCCCCCGGTAACATTAACCCCCCTCCGAGGATTTCCTGGTATGACCAGATAACCTCCTGAGTAAATTAAACCCCCTGATGTGTTAACCCCCCGGTAACATTAACCCCCCCCCCAGGGAATTTCCTGGCTTGACTAGATAATCACCTAATGATATTAAACCAACTGTTCAACTTAAAATACTGCCTTAAGGTCGGTTTTTATTATGTTTGTACTAAACAATTCACGATAGCTGACCAGTGCAGACTTTTCTCCCGAGCTCATTCCTGGCTAAACCAAAGGTCGCAGCTAAAATCTGACGACGGAATCGAAAGATAAAATTAAATTTCCGACAAGAAAGGTCCAGTCACTTTTTCTTGTATCTCTAACGGTTTAGCCACAAAATGGCCTTAAAGTCAAAACTATGTTTAAATCTGGAAAATTCGATTAAATGGGTCTTCTTTTAACTCCCGGATCCCTATTCTAATGCTCGGACATAAACTTTCCCCGAATACCGCTTATCCCCGAACTTGCAAGCGTACATCATGGGGGCCTGGGGGCGTAGCCCCCAGCGAGCCGAAGGCGAGTCTAATATATATACAACCGCATGTGTAACTGACTGACTGACTGACTCACGTATACTAATTCTAACCTACTTCCAGATGAGTTAGAGACTTGAAATTTGGTACACAGATAGCTTTCCACGTGTAACCACCAGGAAAATCCCGAAAAGTGAGAATTTTTCATTTTCAACCCCTCAAAAAAATTCCCAAAAAATCGCGCATTCTTCACCCCTGCAGGCATTTTTTGTAAGCCCGATAGCGGGCGAACCGTTGGAGCTAGCTCGGATCTGACGGAAAATTCATGGTCAGGAATGAAGTGAACTACAAAAAAGGTCTAATGACTTTTTGCTCTATCTTCCATGGTTAAGCGACAAAACGCTCGAACATTTGAAATTCCAGAGATGTTTTTCGATAAAAATAATGTTTCAAGCCCGATAGCGGCCGAACCGTTGGTCGTAGCTCAAATCTGATTGACCCATCAAATTAGCAAATTGCGCGATCTACAGAAAAGGTCCAGTAATCTTTTGCCCTATCTCGATTGGTTTGGCCGAAAAAACGTGATTATGTACAATTTTGTTGTAACTTTTACGCGAAACTTTTGTTTTTGGGGTCGATAGCGGCGAAACCATTGGTCGGAGGTCAAAATAAGACTAACGTTTTATTTAGGAAATAAGATGACCTACAAAAAAGGTCCAGTGACTTTTTACTATATTTCCCTTAGTTTGACCGCAAAACGCGATTAAGTGAAAATATTGGACATTTTCGCCTAAAAATTTACATTCCGGGCTTGATAGCGGCTAAACGGTTGGTCGTAACTCAAAACAAATTTTAAACGGGATTTAGGAAATCACGTGATCTACAGAAAAGGTTCAGTGACTTCGGGAGTTGGCTGAGCGTTAGCTAAGCGTCAATAGTAGATAGGGACAGAGGAATATTTATTATGTTCACAGACACAATACCCTCTAAAAAAGGCCCAAGTGTGTCATTAACCCCCGGTAATATTAATCCCCCCCGGGGATTTCCTGGTATGACCTGATAACCTCCTGTACATTCAACCCCCTGATGTGTTAACCCCCCTGGTAACATTAAACCCCCCCCAGGGAATTTCCTGCCATGACCTCATGTCCGAATTTTTACCAATCACCAAATCTCTTAACCCCCCCCCCCCTGGGAAGATCCTGGTATGACCAGATAACCCCCTGGAGACTTATCCCCCGGTAACGTTAACCCCCCCTGGGAATTTGTTCATATGACCAGACAATATCCTGACGAAATTAAACCCCCTCTTGTCTTAACCTCCTTAACATTAATCACCCACCCAGGGAATTTCTCGCCTTGACTAGATAGTCTCCTGGTGATATTAAAACCCCCTGTTCGACTTAAAATACTGCCTTGAGGTCGGTTTTTATTATGTTTTATACTAAACAATTCAAGATAGCTGACCCGTGCAGACTTTTCTCCCGAGCTCATTTCTGGCTAAACCATAGGTCGTAGATCAGATCTGAGGGCACAATCGAAAGACAAAATTAAATTTCCAACAAGAAAGGTCCAGTCACTTTTTGTCGTATCTCTAACGGTTTAACCGCAAAATGCCCTCAAAGTCAAAAGTTTTTACGAATCCGGAAAAAAATCTATGAAAAAGGTCAATTTTTAAATCCCTTGTCATTTACTTAATGTCCGGACTTAACCAGTCACCGAATTCCGCTTATCCCCGAATTTGCAAGCGTTTACTTTGGGGGCCTGGGGGCGTAGCCCCCAGCGAGCCGAAGGCGAGTCTAATATATATACAACCGCATGTGTAACTGACTGACTGACTCACTCACTCACGTATACTAATTCTAACCTACTTCCAGATGAGTTAGAGACTTGAAATTTGGTACACAGATAGCTTTCCACGTGTAACCACCAGGAAAATCCCGAAAAGTGAGAATTTTTCATTTTCAACCCCTCAAAAAAATTCCCAAAAAATCGCGCATTCTTCACCCCTGCAGGCATTTTTTGTAAGCCCGATAGCGGGCGAACCGTTGGAGCTAGCTCGGATCTGACGGAAAATTCATGGTCAGGAATGAAGTGAACTACAAAAAAGGTCTAATGACTTTTTGCTCTATCTTCCATGGTTAAGCGACAAAACGCTCGAACATTTGAAATTCCAGAGATTTTTTCGATAAAAATAATGTTTCAAGCCCGATAGCGGCCGAACCGTTGGTCGTAGCTCAAATCTGATTGACCCATCAAATTAGCAAATTGCGCGATCTACAGAAAAGGTCCAGTAATCTTTTGCCCTATCTCGATTGGTTTGGCCGAAAAACGTGATTATGTACAATTTTGTTGTAACTTTTACGCGAAACTTTTGTTTTGGGGTCGATAGCGGCGAAACCATTGGTCGGAGGTCAAAATAAGACTAACGTTTTATTTAGGAAATAAGATGACCTACAAAAAAGGTCCAGTGACTTTTTACTATATTTCCCTTAGTTTGACCGCAAAACGCGATTAAGTGAAAATATTGGACATTTTCGCCTAAAAATTTACATTCCGGGCTTGATAGCGGCTAAACGGTTGGTCGTAACTCAAAACAAATTTTAAACGGGATTTAGGAAATCACGTGATCTACAGAAAAGGTTCAGTGACTTCGGGAGTTGGCTGAGCGTTAGCTAAGCGTCAATAGTAGATAGGGACAGAGGAATATTTATTATGTTCACAGACACAATACCCTCTAAAAAAGGCCCAAGTGTGTCATTAACCCCCGGTAATATTAACCCCCCCCCGGGGATTTCCTGGTATGACCTGATAACCTCCTGTACATTCAACCCCCTGATGTGTTAACCCCCCTGGTAACATTAAACCCCCCCCAGGGAATTTCCTGCCATGACCTCATGTCCGAATTTTACCAGTCACCAAATCTCTTAACCCCCCCCCCTGGGAAGATCCTGGTATGACCAGATAACCCCCTGGAGACTTATCCCCCGGTAACGTTAACCCCCCCTGGGAATTTGTTCATATGACCAGACAATATCCTGACGAAATTAAACCCCCTCTTGTCTTAACCTCCTTAACATTAATCACCCACCCAGGGAATTTCCTGGCTTGACTAGATAGTCTCCTGGTGATATTAAACCCCCTGTTCGACTTAAAATACTGCCTTGAGGTCGGTTTTTATTATGTTTATACTAAACAATTCAAGATAGCTGACCCGTGCAGACTTTTCTCCCGAGCTCATTTCTGGCTAAACCATAGGTCGTAGATCAGATCTGACGGCACAATCGAAAGACAAAATTAAATTTCCGACAAGAAAGGTCCAGTCACTTTTTCTTGTATCTCTAACGGTTTAACCGCAAAATGGCCTCAAAGTCAAAAGTTTTTACGAATCTGGAAAAAATTCTATGAAAATGGTCTTCTTTTAACTCCCTTGTCCCTATTTACTTAATGCTCGGACATAAACTTTCCCCGAATACCGCTTATCCCCGAATTTGCAAGCGTACATCATGGGGGCCTGGGGGCGTAGCCCCCAGCGAGCCGAAGGCGAGTCTAATATATATACAACCGCATGTGTAACTGACTGACTGACTGACTCACTCACGTATACTAATTCTAACCTACTTCCAGATGAGTTAGAGACTTGAAATTTGGTACACAGATAGCTTTCCACGTGTAACCACCAGGAAAATCCCGAAAAGTGAGAATTTTTCATTTTCAACCCCTCAAAAAAATTCCCAAAAAATCGCGCATTCTTCACCCCTGCAGGCATTTTTTGTAAGCCCGATAGCGGGCGAACCGTTGGAGCTAGCTCGGATCTGACGGAAAATTCATGGTCAGGAATGAAGTGAACTACAAAAAAGGTCTAATGACTTTTTGCTCTATCTTCCATGGTTTAAGCGACAAAACGCTCGAACATTTGAAATTCCAGAGATTTTTTCGATAAAAATAATGTTTCAAGCCCGATAGCGGCCGAACCGTTGGTCGTAGCTCAAATCTGATTGACCCATCAAATTAGCAAATTGCGCGATCTACAGAAAAGGTCCAGTAATCTTTTGCCCTATCTCGATTGGTTTGGCCGAAAAACGTGATTATGTACAATTTTGTTGTAACTTTTACGCGAAACTTTTGTTTTTTGGGGTCGATAGCGGCGAAACCATTGGTCGGAGGTCAAAATAAGACTAACGTTTTATTTAGGAAATAAGATGACCTACAAAAAAGGTCCAGTGACTTTTTACTATATTTCCCTTAGTTTGACCGCAAAACGCGATTAAGTGAAAATATTGGACATTTTCGCCTAAAAATTTTACATTCCGGGCTTGATAGCGGCTAAACGGTTGGTCGTAACTCAAAACAAATTTTAAACGGGATTTAGGAAATCACGTGATCTACAGAAAAGGTTCAGTGACTTCGGGAGTTGGCTGAGCGTTAGCTAAGCGTCAATAGTAGATAGGGACAGAGGAATATTTATTATGTTCACAGACACAATACCCTCTAAAAAAGGCCCAAGTGTGTCATTAACCCCCGGTAATATTAACCCCCCCCCCCGGGGATTTCCTGGTATGACCTGATAACCTCCTGTACATTCAACCCCCTGATGTGTTAACCCCCCTGGTAACATTAAACCCCCCCCAGGGAAATTTCCTGCCATGACCTCATGTCCGAATTTTACCAGTCACCAAATCTCTTAACCCCCCCCCCCCTGGGAAGATCCTGGTATGACCAGATAAACCCCCTGGAGACTTATCCCCCGGTAACGTTAACCCCCCCTGGGAATTTGTTCATATGACCAGACAATATCCTGACGAAATTAAAACCCCCTCTTGTCTTAACCTCCTTAACATTAATCACCCACCCAGGGAATTTCTCGCCTTGACTAGATAGTCTCCTGGTGATATTAAACCCCCTGTTCGACTTAAAATACTGCCTTGAGGTCGGTTTTTTATTATGTTTATACTAAACAATTCAAGATAGCTGACCCGTGCAGACTTTTCTCCCGAGCTCATTTCTGGCTAAACCATAGGTCGTAGATCAGATCTGAGGGCACAATCGAAAGACAAAATTAAATTTCCAACAAGAAAGGTCCAGTCACTTTTTGTCGTATCTCTAACGGTTTAACCGCAAAATGCCCTCAAAGTCAAAAGTTTTTACGAATCCGGAAAAAAATCTATGAAAAAGGTCAATTTTTAAATCCCTTGTCATTTACTTAATGTCCGGACTTAACCAGTCACCGAATTCCGCTTATCCCCGAATTTGCAAGCGTTTACTTTGGGGGCCTGGGGGCGTAGCCCCCAGCGAGCCGAAGGCGAGTCTAATATATATACAACCGCATGTGTAACTGACTGACTGACTCACTCACTCACGTATACTAATTCTAACCTACTTCCAGATGAGTTAGAGACTTGAAATTTGGTACACAGATAGCTTTCCACGTGTAACCACCAGGAAAATCCCGAAAAGTGAGAATTTTTCATTTTCAACCCCTCAAAAAAATTCCCAAAAAATCGCGCATTCTTCACCCCTGCAGGCATTTTTTTGTAAGCCCGATAGCGGGCGAACCGTTGGAGCTAGCTCGGATCTGACGGAAAATTCATGGTCAGGAATGAAGTGAACTACAAAAAAGGTCTAATGACTTTTTGCTCTATCTTCCATGGTTAAGCGACAAAACGCTCGAACATTTGAAATTCCAGAGATTTTTTCGATAAAAATAATGTTTCAAGCCCGATAGCGGCCGAACCGTTGGTCGTAGCTCAAATCTGATTGACCCATCAAATTAGCAAATTGCGCGATCTACAGAAAAGGTCCAGTAATCTTTTGCCCTATCTCGATTGGTTTGGCCGAAAAAAAAACGTGATTATGTACAATTTTGTTGTAACTTTTACGCGAAACTTTTGTTTTTGGGGTCGATAGCGGCGAAACCATTGGTCGGAGGTCAAAATAAGACTAACGTTTTATTTAGGAAATAAGATGACCTACAAAAAAGGTCCAGTGACTTTTTACTATATTTCCCTTAGTTTGACCGCAAAACGCGATTAAGTGAAAATATTGGACATTTTCGCCTAAAAATTTACATTCCGGGCTTGATAGCGGCTAAACGGTTGGTCGTAACTCAAAACAAATTTTTAAAACGGGATTTAGGAAATCACGTGATCTACAGAAAAGGTTCAGTGACTTCGGGAGTTGGCTGAGCGTTAGCTAAGCGTCAATAGTAGATAGGGACAGAGGAAATATTTATTATGTTCACAGACACAATACCCTCTAAAAAAGGCCCAAGTGTGTCATTAACCCCCGGTAATATTAACCCCCCCCCTGGGGATTTCCTGGTATGACCTGATAACCTCCTGTACATTCAACCCCCTGATGTGTTAACCCCCCTGGTAACATTAAAACCCCCCCAGGGAATTTCCTGCCATGACCTCATGTCCGAATTTTACCAGTCACCAAATCTCTTAAACCCCCCCCCCCTGGGAAGATCCTGGTATGACCAGATAACCCCCTGGAGACTTATCCCCCGGTAACGTTAACCCCCCCTGGGAATTTGTTCATATGACCAGACAATATCCTGACGAAATTAAACCCCCTCTTGTCTTAACCTCCTTAACATTAATCACCCACCCAGGGAATTTCTCGCCTTGACTAGATAGTCTCCTGGTGATATTAAACCCCCTGTTCGACTTAAAATACTGCCTTGAGGTCGGTTTTTTATTATGTTTATACTAAACAATTCAAGATAGCTGACCCGTGCAGACTTTTCTCCCGAGCTCATTTCTGGCTAAACCATAGGTCGTAGATCAGATCTGAGGGCACAATCGAAAGACAAAATTTAAATTTCCAACAAGAAAGGTCCAGTCACTTTTTGTCGTATCTCTAACGGTTTAACCGCAAAATGCCCTCAAAGTCAAAAGTTTTTACGAATCCGGAAAAAAATCTATGAAAAAGGTCAATTTTTTAAATCCCTTGTCATTTACTTAATGTCCGGACTTAACCAGTCACCGAATTCCGCTTATCCCCGAATTTGCAAGCGTTTTACTTTGGGGGCCTGGGGGCGTAGCCCCCAGCGAGCCGAAGGCGAGTCTAATATATATACAACCGCATGTGTAACTGACTGACTGACTCACTCACTCACGTATACTAATTCTAACCTACTTCCAGAAGTGCTAGAAACTTTGAAATTTTGCACACAGATGCCTTTTCCACGTGAAACCACCGGGAAAAGTCTGAAAAGTGAGAATTTTTACTTTTAAACACCTCAAAAAAATTCCCAAAAAATCGCGCATTCTTCACCCCTGCAGGCATTTTTTGTAAGCCCGATAGCGGGCGAACCGTTCGAGCTAGCTCGGATCTGATGAAAAATTCATAGTCAGGAATGAAATGAACTACAAAAAAAGGTCCAGTGACTTTTTGCTGTATCTTCCATGGTTAAGCGACAAAACGCTCGAACATTTGAAATTCCAGAGATTTTTTCGATAAAAATAATGTTTCGAGCCCGATAGCGGCCGAACCGTTGGTCGTAGCTCAAATCTGATTGACCCATCAAATTAGCAAATTTTGCGATTCTACAGAAAAGGTCCAGTAATCTTTTGCTCTATCTCCATTAGTTTTGGTCGAAAAACGTGATTATGTACAATTTTTTTGTAACTTTTTACGCGAAAACTTTTGTTTTTTTTGGGGTCGATAGTGGCGAAACAATTGGTCGGAGGTCAAAATAAAACGAAGGTTAGATTTAGGAAATAATATGACCTACAAAAAAGGTCAAATGACTTTTTACTATATCTCCATTAGTTTGACCGCAAAACGCGATTAAGTGAAAATATTTTGAAATTTTCGCCTACAAATTTACATTCCGGGCTTGATAGCGGCTAAACGGTTGGTCGTAGCTCAAAAAATGCGACTTAATAAGTTTTAGTAAACGACGTGTTCTACAAAAAAAGTCCAGTAACTTTTTGCTGTATGTACTTTAATAAGCCTGAAAAACGCGATAAACAGCAAAATATTTGTCGTGAATTGGAAATTTTTGGAGTTTTAAATATATATTAGGCCTATATGTGACTAATATTTGTGTAATTCAATCAGGATTCAGGCTTTGCTAGGTTAACGAGTGAATACAACCCCACATAATAAGTTGGCTGAGCGTTAGCTATGCGTCAATAGTAGAATAGGGACAGAATAAAATTTTATTTTGTTCACAGACACAACACCGTCTAAAATAGGGACAGGTGTGTCATTAGCCCCCGGTAACATTAACCCCCCTCCGAGGATTTCCTGGTATGACCAGATAACCTCCTGAGTAAATTAAACCCCCTGATGTGTTAACCCCCCTGGTAACATTAAACCCCCCCCCCCAGGGAATTTCCTGCCATGACCTCATGTCCGAATTTTACCAGTCACCAAATCTCTTAACCCCCCCCCCTGGGAAGATCCTGGTATGACCAGATAACCCCCTGGAGACTTATCCCCCGGTAACGTTAACCCCCCCTGGGAATTTGTTCATATGACCAGACAATATCCTGACGAAATTAAACCCCCTCTTGTCTTAACCTCCTTAACATTAATCACCCACCCAGGGAATTTTCTCGCCTTGACTAGATAATCTCCTAATGATATTAAACCAACTGTTTCAACTTAAAATACTGCCTTAAGGTCGGTTTTTATTATGTTTGTACTAAACAATTCACGATAGCTGACCAGTGCAGACTTTTCTCCCGAGCTCATTCCTGGCTAAACCATAGGTCGCAGCTAAAATCTGACGACGGAATCGAAAGATAAAAATTAAATTTCCGACAAGAAAGGTCCAGTCACTTTTTCTTGTATCTCTAACGGTTTAGCCACAAAATGGCCTTAAAGTCAAAACTATGTTTACGAATCTGGAAAATTCGATTAAATGGGTCTTCTTTTAACTCCCGGATCCCTATTCTTAATGCTCGGACTTAAACCTTTCACCGAATACCGCTTATCCCCGAACTTGCAAGCGTACATCATGGGGGCCTGGGGGCGTAGCCCCCAGCGAGCCGAAGGCGAGTCTAATATATATACAACCGCATGTGTAACTGACTGACTGACTGACTCACGTATACTAATTCTAACCTACTTCCAGATGAGTTAGAGACTTGAAATTTGGTACACAGAATAGCTTTCCACGTGTAACCACCAGGAAAATCCCGAAAAGTGAGAATTTTTCATTTTCAACCCCTCAAAAAAATTCCCAAAAAATCGCGCATTCTTCACCCCTGCAGGCATTTTTTGTAAGCCCGATAGCGGGCGAACCGTTCGAGCTAGCTCGGATCTGATGAAAAATTCATAGTCAGGAATGAAATGAACTACAAAAAAGGTCCAGTGACTTTTTGCTGTATCTTCCATGGTTAAGCGACAAAACGCTCGAACATTTGAAATTCCAGAGATTTTTTCGATAAAAATAATGTTTCGAGCCCGATAGCGGCCGAACCGTTGGTCGTAGCTCAAATCTGATTGACCCATCAAATTAGCAAATTTTGCATTCTACAGAAAAGGTCCAGTAACTTTTTGCTCTATCTCGATTGGTTTGGCCGAAAAAAAACGTGATTATGTGCAATTTTTTTGTAATTTTCACGTGAAAACTTTGTTTTTTGGGGTCGATAGTGGCGAAACAATTGGTCGGAGGTCAAAATAAAACGAAGGTTAGATTTAGGAAATAATATGATCTACAAAAAAGGTCAAATGACTTTTTACTATATCTCCATTAGTTTGACCGAAAAATCGCGATTAAGTGAAAATATTTTGAAATTTTCGCCTACAAATTTACATTCCGGGCTTGATAGCGGCTAAACGGTTGGTCGTAGCTCAAAAAATGCGACTTAATAAGTTTTAGTAAACGACGTGTTCTACAAAAAAAGTCCAGTAACTTTTTGCTGTATGTACTTTAATAAGCCTGAAAAACGCGATAAACAGCAAAAATATTTGTCGTGAATTGGAAATTTTTGGAGTTTTAAATATATATTAGGCCTATATGTGACTAATATTTGTGTAATTCAATCAGGATTCAGGCTTTGCTAGGTTAACGAGTGAATACAACCCCACATAATAAGTTGGCTGAGCGTTAGCTATGCGTCAATAGTAGATAGGGACAGAATAAAATTTTATTTTGTTCACAGACACAACACCGTCTAAAATAGGGACAGGTGTGTCATTAGCCCCCGGTAACATTAACCCCCCTCCGAGGATTTCCTGGTATGACCAGATAACCTCCTGAGTACATTAAAACCCCCTGATGTGTTAACCCCCCGGTAACATTAACCCCCCCCCCAGGGAATTTCCTGGCTTGACTAGATAATCACCTAATGATATTAAACCAACTGTTCAACTTAAAATACTGCCTTAAGGTCGGTTTTTATTATGTTTGTACTAAACAATTCACGATAGCTGACCAGTGCAGACTTTTCTCTCCCGAGCTCATTCCTGGCTAAACCAAAGGTCGCAGCTAAAATCTGACGACGGAATCGAAAGATAAAATTAAATTTCCGACAAGAAAGGTCCAGTCACTTTTTCTTGTATCTCTAACGGTTTAGCCACCAAAATGGCCTTAAAGTCAAAACTATGTTTACGAATCTGGAAAATTCGAATTAAATGGGTCTTCTTTTAACTCCCGGATCCCTATTCTAATGCTCGGACATAAACTTTCCCCGAATACCGCTTATCCCCGAACTTGCAAGCGTATTTACTTTGGGGGCCTGGGGGCGTAGCCCCCAGCGAGCCGAAGGCGAGTCTAATATATATACAACCGCATGTGTAACTGACTGACTGACTGACTCACGTATACTAATTCTAACCTACTTCCAGATGAGTTAGAGACTTGAAATTTGGTACACAGATAGCTTTCCACGTGTAACCACCAGGAAAATCCCGAAAAGTGAGAATTTTTCATTTTCAACCCCTCAAAAAAATTCCCAAAAAATCGCGCATTCTTCACCCCTGCAGGCATTTTTTGTAAGCCCGATAGCGGGCGAACCGTTGGAGCTAGCTCGGATCTGACGGAAAATTCATGGTCAGGAATGAAGTGAACTACAAAAAAGGTCTAATGACTTTTTGCTCTATCTTCCATGGTTAAGCGACAAAACGCTCGAACATTTGAAATTCCAGAGATGTTTTCGATAAAAATAATGTTTCAAGCCCGATAGCGGCCGAACCGTTGGTCGTAGCTCAAATCTGATTGACCAATCAAATTAGCAAATTGCGCGATCTACAGAAAAGGTTTAGTAATCTTTTGCCCTATCTCGATTGGTTTGGCCGAAAAAACGTGATTATGTACAATTTTGTTGTAACTTTTTACGACGCGAAACTTTTGTTTTTGGGGTCGATAGCGGCGAAACCATTGGTCGGAGGTCAAAATAAGACTAACGTTTTATTTAGGAAATAAGATGACCTACAAAAAAGGTCCAGTGACTTTTTACTATATTTCCCTTAGTTTTGACCGCAAAACGCGATTAAGTGAAAATATTGGACATTTTCGCCTAAAAATTTACATTCCGGGCTTGATAGCGGCTAAACGGTTGGTCGTAACTCAAAACAAATTTTAAACGGGATTTAGGAAATCACGTGAATCTACAGAAAAGGTTCAGTGACTTCGGGAGTTGGCTGAGCGTTAGCTAAGCGTCAATAGTAGATAGGGACAGAGGAATATTTATTATGTTCACAGACACAATACCCTCTAAAAAAGGCCCAAGTGTGTCATTAACCCCCGGTAATATTAACCCCCCCCCTGGGGATTTCCTGGTATGACCTGATAACCTCCTGTACATTCAAACCCCCTGATGTGTTAACCCCCCTGGTAACATTAAACCCCCCCCAGGGAATTTCCTGCCATGACCTCATGTCCGAATTTTACCAGTCACCAAATCTCTTAAACCCCCCCCCCCTGGGAAGATCCTGGTATGACCAGATAACCCCCTGGAGACTTATCCCCCGGTAACGTTAACCCCCCCTGGGAATTTGTTCATTATGACCAGACAATATCCTGACGAAATTAAACCCCCTCTTGTCTTAACCTCCTTAACATTAATCACCCACCCAGGGAATTTCTAATTCTAACATAGTTCTAGAAGTGCTAGAAACTTGAAATTTTGCACGCTTATGCCTTTTACCGTGAAACCACCGGGAAAAGTCTGAAAACCGGGAATTTTTACTTTTAAACACCTCAAAAAAATTCCCAAAAAAATCGCGCATTCTTCACCCCTGCAGGCATTTTTTGTAAGCCCGATAGCGGGCGAACCGTTCGAGCTAGCTCGGATCTGATGAAAAATTCATAGTCAGGAATGAAATGAACTACAAAAAAGGTCCAGTGACTTTTTGCTGTATCTTCCATGGTTAAGCGACAAAAACGCTCGAACATTTGAAAATTCCAGAGATTTTTTCGATAAAAATAATGTTTCGAGCCCGATAGCGGCCGAACCGTTGGTCGTAGCTCAAATCTGATTGACCCATCAAATTAGCAAATTTTGCATTCTACAGAAAAGGTCCAGTAACTTTTTGCTCTATCTCCATTAGTTTGGTCGAAAAACGTGATTTATGTGCAATTTTTTTGTAATTTTCACGTGAAAACTTTGTTTTTGGGGTCGATAGTGGCGAAACAATTGGTCGGAGGTCAAAATAAAACGAAGGTTAGATTTAGGAAATAATATGATCTACAAAAAAGGTCAAATGACTTTTTACTATATCTCCATTAGTTTGACCGCAAATCGCGATTAAGTGAAAATATTTTGAAATTTTCGCCTACAAATTTACATTCCGGGCTTGATAGCGGCTAAACGGTTGGTCGTAGCTCAAAAAAATGCGACTTAATAAGTTTTAGTAAACGACGTGTTCTACAAAAAAAGTCCAGTAACTTTTGCTGTATGTACTTTAATAAGCCTGAAAAACGCGATAAACAGCAAAATATTTGTCGTGAATTGGAAATTTTTGGAGTTTTAAATATATATTAGGCCTATATGTGACTAATATTTGTGTAATTCCAATCAGGATTCAGGCGTTTTTTTTTTGCTAGGGTTAATCGAGAGTGAATACAACCCCACATAATTCAAGTTGGCTGAGCGTTAGCTATGCGTCAATAGTAGATAGGGACAGAATAAAATTTTATTTTGTTCACAGACACAACACCGTCTAAAATAGGGACAGGTGTGTCATTAGCCCCCGGTAACATTAACCCCCCTCCGAGGATTTCCTGGTATGACCAGATAACCTCCTGAGTAAATTAAACCCCCTGATGTGTTAACCCCCCCGGTAACATTAACCCCCCCCCCAGGGGAATTTCCTCGGCTTGACTAGATAATCTCCTAATGATATTAAACCAACTGTTCGACTTAAAATACTGCCTTAAGGTCGGTTTTTTATTATGTTTTGTACTAAACAATTCACGATAGCTGACCAGTGCAGACTTTTCTCCCGAGCTCATTTCCTGGCTAAACCAAAGGTCGTAGCTAAAATCTGACGACGGAATCGAAAGATAAAATTAAATTTCCGACAAGAAAGGTCCAGTCACTTTTTGTCGTATCTCTAACGGTTTAGCCACAAAATGGCCTTAAAGTCAAAAACTATGTTTAAATCTGGAAAATTGCGTGATCTAAATGGGTCTTCTTTTAACTCCCGGATCCCTATTCTAATGCTCGGACATAAACTTTCCCCGAATACCGCTTATCCCCGAACTTGCAAGCGTACATCATGGGGGCCTTTGGGGCGTAGCCCCCAGCGAGCCGAAGGCGAGTCTAATATATATACAACCGCATGTGTAACTGACTGACTGACTGACTCACTCACGTATACTAATTCTAACCTACTTCCAGATGAGTTAGAGACTTGAAACTTGAAATTTGGTACACAGATAGCTTTCCACGTGTAACCACCAGGAAAATCCCGAAAAGTGAGAATTTTTTCATTTTCAACCCCTCAAAAAAATTCCCAAAAAAATCGCGCATTCTTCACCCCTGCAGGCATTTTTTGTAAGCCCGATAGCGGGCGAACCGTTGGAGCTAGCTCGGATCTGACGGAAAATTCATGGTCAGGAATGAAGTGAACTACAAAAAAGGTCTAATGACTTTTTGCTCTATCTTCCATGGTTAAGCGACAAAACGCTCGAACATTTGAAATTCCAGAGATTTTTTCGATAAAAATAATGTTTCAAGCCCGATAGCGGCCGAACCGTTGGTCGTAGCTCAAATCTGATTGACCCATCAAATTAGCAAATTGCGCGATCTACAGAAAAGGTTTAGTAATCTTTTGCCCTATCTCGATTGGTTTGGCCGAAAAACGTGATTATGTACAATTTTGTTGTAACTTTTACGCGAAACTTTTGTTTTTGGGGTCGATAGCGGCGAAACCATTGGTCGGAGGTCAAAATAAGACTAACGTTTTATTTAGGAAATAAGATGACCTACAAAAAAGGTCCAGTGACTTTTTACTATATTTCCCTTAGTTTGACCGCAAAACGCGATTAAGTGAAAATATTGGACATTTTCGCCTAAAAAATTTACATTCCGGGCTTGATAGCGGCTAAACGGTTGGTCGTAACTCAAAACAAATTTTAAAACGGGATTTAGGAAATCACGTGATCTACAGAAAAGGTTCAGTGACTTCGGGAGTTTGGCTGAGCGTTAGCTAAGCGTCAATAGTAGATAGGGACAGAGGAATATTTATTATGTTCACAGACACAATACCCTCTAAAAAAGGCCCAAGTGTGTCATTAACCCCCGGTAATATTAACCCCCCCCGGGGATTTCCTGGTATGACCTGATAACCTCCCTGTACATTCAACCCCCTGATGTGTTAACCCCCCTGGTAACATTAAACCCCCCCAGGGAATTTCCTGCCATGACCTCATGTCCGAATTTTACCAGTCACCAAATCTCTTAACCCCCCCCCCCCCTGGGAAGATCCTGGTATGACCAGATAACCCCCTGGAGACTTATCCCCCGGTAACGTTAACCCCCCCTGGGAATTTGTTCATATGACCAGACAATATCCTGACGAAATTAAACCCCCTCTTGTCTTAACCTCCTTAACATTAATCACCCACCCAGGGAATTTCTCGCCTTGACTAGATAGTCTCCTGGTGATATTAAACCCCCTGTTCGACTTAAAATACTGCCTTGAGGTCGGTTTTTATTATGTTTATACTAAACAATTCAAGATAGCTGACCCGTGCAGACTTTTCTCCCGAGCTCATTTCTGGCTAAACCATAGGTCGTAGATCAGATCTGAGGGCACAATCGAAAGACAAAATTAAATTTCCAACAAGAAAGGTCCAGTCACTTTTTGTCGTATCTCTAACGGTTTAACCGCAAAATGCCCTCAAAGTCAAAAGTTTTTACGAATCCGGCTCGATAGCGGCTAAACGGTTGGTCGTAGCTCAAAACAAATTTTTAAAAGGATTTAAGAAATTGCGTGATCTTACAAAAAATGTTCAGTAACATTTTGCCCTATCCTCAACGGTTTGGCTGCATAACGCGTTTTAAAGTATTGATTTTTTAAGTTTTACGTTATATTTTTAAACTGCCCAGTGCAGTCTTTTGTCCTAAGCTCTGTACTGCCTAAATTATAGGTCGTAGCTTAAATCTGATGGCATAATCGAAAGAGAAAATTAAATTTTCGACAAGAAAGGTCCAGTCACTTTTTCTCGTAGCCGAAGGCGAGTCTAATATATATACAACCGCATGTGTAACTGACTGACTGACTCACTCACTCACGTATACTAATTCTAACCTACTTCCAGATGAGTTAGAGACTTGAAATTTGGTACACAGATAGCTTTCCACGTGTAACCACCAGGAAAATCCCGAAAAGTGAGAATTTTTCATTTTCAACCCCTCAAAAAAATTCCCAAAAAATCGCGCATTCTTCACCCCTGCAGGCATTTTTTGTAAGCCCGATAGCGGGCGAACCGTTGGAGCTAGCTCGGATCTGACGGAAAATTCATGGTCAGGAATGAAGTGAACTACAAAAAAGGTCTAATGACTTTTTGCTCTATCTTCCATGGTTAAGCGACAAAACGCTCGAACATTTGAAATTCCAGAGATTTTTTCGATAAAAATAATGTTTCAAGCCCGATAGCGGCCGAACCGTTGGTCGTAGCTCAAAATCTGATTGACCCATCAAATTAGCAAATTGCGCGATCTACAGAAAAGGTCCAGTAATCTTTTGCCCTATCTCGATTGGTTTGGCCGAAAAAACGTGATTATGTACAATTTTGTTGTAACTTTTACGCGAAACTTTTGTTTTTGGGGTCGATAGCGGCGAAACCATTGGTCGGAGGTCAAAATAAGACTAACGTTTTATTTAGGAAATAAGATGACCTACAAAAAAGGTCCAGTGACTTTTTACTATATTTCCCTTAGTTTGACCGCAAAAACGCGATTAAGTGAAAATATTGGACATTTTCGCCTAAAAAATTTACATTCCGGGCTTGATAGCGGCTAAACGGTTGGTCGTAACTCAAAACAAATTTTAAACGGGATTTAGGAAATCACGTGATCTACAGAAAAGGTTCAGTGACTTCGGGAGTTGGCTGAGCGTTAGCTAAGCGTCAATAGTAGATAGGGACAGAGGAATATTTATTATGTTCACAGACACAATACCCTCTAAAAAAGGCCCAAGTGTGTCATTAACCCCCGGTAATATTAACCCCCCCCCGGGGATTTCCTGGTATGACCTGATAACCTCCTGTACATTCAACCCCCTGATGTGTTAACCCCCCTGGTAACATTAAACCCCCCAGGGAATTTCCTGCCATGACCTCATGTCCGAATTTTACCCAGTCACCAAATCTCTTAACCCCCCCCCCCCCTGGGAAGATCCTGGTATGACCAGATAACCCCCTGGAGACTTATCCCCCGGTAACGTTAACCCCCCCTGGGAATTTGTTCATATGACCAGACAATATCCTGACGAAATTAAACCCCCTCTTGTCTTAAACTCCTTAACATTAATCACCCACCCAGGGAATTTCTCGCCTTGACTAGATAGTCTCCTGGTGATATTAAACCCCCTGTTCGACTTAAAATACTGCCTTGAGGTCGGTTTTTATTATGTTTATACTAAACAATTCAAGATAGCTGACCCGTGCAGACTTTTCTCCCGAGCTCATTTCTGGCTAAACCATAGGTCGTAGATCAGATCTGAGGGCACAAATCGAAAGACAAAATTAAATTTCCAACAAGAAAGGTCCAGTCACTTTTTGTCGTATCTCTAACGGTTTAACCGCAAAATGCCCTCAAAGTCAAAAGTTTTTACGAATCCGGGAAAAAAATCTATGAAAAAGGTCAATTTTTTAAAGCCCTTGTCATTTACTTAATGTCCGGACTTAACCAGTCACCGAATTCCGCTTATCCCCGAATTTGCAAGCGTTTACTTTGGGGGCCCTGGGGGCGTAGCCCCCAGCGAGCCGAAGGCGAGTTACTTTTATATACTATAATTATTTTAAAACATGTCATTGCTTATCATAATCGTTCAAAATATTAGGCCAGTACGTGCAAGGGCAATACATTTTAGTGTCAAAAGCGAAAACATGACCTCTTGAATTCCATATTATTATATTTCTATGCACACACAACCAAAATTGTGTAAAACCATAGCTCAATTGGTTAATCAGGTATGTTTAGATCAGAGCATACATCTAAATAATGGTATACAAAATATAACATAAATATTATGTATGAAATCTTACCGGTAATATTTTAGTCTTTCTTGTTAACATCGTGGATTTGATGTTTTATCTCATTCTATCGGACTTGGCCGTTTCCATGCCTATCTGACCTGGATTCTAAAACGGAAGGAATCCTAACTTGGATTTTAATATATAAACCGCAACTCACTTTATCACTGTCTGCCTAGTGTTTCTTCACACCAGTGTAAGCTGGCTTGATTCCACTGTTATTTCAGTATACAGTTTTAAGTGTATTTCTCATTACGGGTCTATTGATAGTTTACAACAATATATCCATAAATTTTGTATTATTTGGGTGTTACTGTAAAATAAAGGCGTTTCTTTTTCTCTTGAAATAACCACTGTTTCACAATAACACACGAAACCTACCCAGCTTTCGGTTTCGTAATTTAAAAAAACCTATTCAAACGGAGCACACATTTTAACTGCTTTTAACCTAAATATAACAATAATTTCAAATTGTTATACTTGACACTTGTTCACAAAAAATCACATGTTTTAAATATAGATGACAGTTCAAATGCTATCAAAAGGTAACCTTGGTAACTGAATAACTCAAATCACTGTACTACCCACAAATCGCTGCTAAACGTAAAGAAGAGAATGCAATGTTCCGTATATTAAAGAAATCTATTAATTCCCAAAAAATATTTATAGTAAAACTACAAAATATATTACTTTTGAGTCTGATGCAGATAATATGCTATCACTGTTAGTTCCATTTTTGTATCTATATCTATTTAATCTGTTAAAAAACGTCTACAATCAATTCTGATGATGACCCTGATTTAATGAAATATCCAAAGAATTGTTTGAATAGAGATAAGTGGGAGAGAGGTAAGTTTACTATAGTAATGGTAACAGTAAAAAATATACTATTTAATTAAAGTTTTATTAATGACATTATCCGTATCGGAGTTACTAACGGATGTCTCCTAGGACTCCAAAATGTTTAATCATAGGATATGAGATATCGGTAATATCCTGAATAAATAATTTATTTTAGATTCTTTAATTTAGTAGCAGTTTTTAATTTTAACTCCAAACAATCTAAATATAAAACTACAAATAATAGGGTATCTAAATTTTTTGCAACGTTTATATACATAAAAATAATGTTAAAGCTGAGTATAACCAAGTAAATTTAACTAACAGATATGCAGAGCGAGGCAGTGCGAAGTGACACTGAGGACTGTGCCAGGTTTCCGCCATGACAGTGTCACGTGGACACCTAGCTCGGGTTGCAAACCAATCACTTTTCTATCATAATTTTTGTTTCTTAATTTCACAACTATGAAAGTTTTTATAGTATTGATATTTCATATTTATTTCACAATCCTAGTTTCATGTATTTTTTGGAAATAGGACTATGGTATTAAACTCGTATAGATCATTTTAAATTACCTCGTATATTCTTTGACCAATAATCTGAAAGCAACATTCAAAAGGGCCGTCCAAGCGTTGACTTGTATGTGATGGGAATATTACAAACAATGAATAGTAATATTGGCCAATCGGTAAATAAATGCCGTAGCACCCATTGTCCTGAAAATTTGTTGGAAACTATTTTTAGTGTCACAAGTGTTTTATAATGTTATTGCGTTTTCAGTATTTGACTGGGAGATTTCTTAATCAAAAGAATGACTTCGACGTTATAGGAGAAATATAGGCAATTGGTTGAAGGATGCATGAATGTTGAATTGTATGTTTGAGTGTAATCCTAATGTGGTGAGAATGTTTCCAATTTTATTTCTGAACTCTAATTATTGATATTTTGTTTTTTAATTTATTGTAAAACATGTCTCTACAATAAGTATTAATAAGTATTGACAGAAGTTAGTGTAACTATTGCTTAGCAATTGTCCACAACAGCTAGATAACATATCGCAAATAGTACATTTCCTGAGTGCCTACCTTACGCCTAAGAGTACGGCTACACATGTCCGATCCTGTCCTGTCCTCTCTACGCTGAATCCTATAAATCCTAGAGAGAGCTTTCAATCGTATTCTTGCAGAAAAAGCGGACAGAACTGATCATGAAAATTGCAGTCACCCCCTTTCAGAAAGGACCCAACGAGCTAAAACTTCGTTTGAAAAGCTTAGTAGCATTGCAAGTAATGTATAATGTTACTGAATTTTTTGCATTTGACTGAGAGATTGCTCATTCGAATGATTGACTTCGACGCTGTAGGATAAAAATTGGCAAATGGTTGAAGGATGCATCAATGTTGCATTGTAATGTTAAAATGTGATTCTAATGTGGCGAGAATGTACAAAATTTTAGTTATGAACCCTAATTATTGACATTTTGTTAGTTGAATTATTATAAATATGTAATCGACAATAATTTATTATACTAACTTATTTATTAAATTAATTTATGTATTCCATTAACTAAGTTTTATCAGACTTATAAAATGTCATTTTAAATTAAACACACTACCAAAGGAAACCCGTGCATTTTATACAATGACCATAAATATAAACATTTTAGAGTTTTAAAAAACAATGATGTGTCCTTGGCGTTGTTTGGAAAAACCTGCAACCTATCAATTAAAAGTGACGCCGAAGTTGACGGTGGTTAGTGTCACAACAACAAACACACTGTCACAAGCACACTGGACAACACCCTGTCACCCTGAGACGTATGTCTTCTGCAGCGTGTTTACCGGCCTAGTCTCCAGCGGTCACCCGCCCTCGCGACACCACTCAACACCCCTACTCACTCCACCTGCCGCACTGACAACCTCCTCAATATCTACAAATACTTCCTCTTCATCAATTCATCCGCTTTGTGACCAAAGTTCATTATTGCAAGAAAATATACTTCTGAAGGAAGAAATAAAAACGTCTACAGACGAACTAAAATCCATATTAGACCATGCTATCGAGTCAGACCAGCGCCTTAGTCTATATACATCTCGAATTTTTGCCTCAGCAAGTTCCCAGTTATCAGTGTCATCAAAACCTATGTTCTATTAGGATCTTAATAATAGGATAGGTCTTCCAAGTTTACCTGATATAAAACAATAAGACAACTGATAAACATCTTTAAGTTATCCATAAGACCAATTTATAAAGTTACGATAGCCCGAAGTCGAGGACATAGATTGTCATGGACCATCATTTAAAATGCATCTATTTGATCTATACCGAGTACAAGTTTCTGTTAGTACCACGGACCATGCTTTAAACACTGTAAATTTAAGATCTAATAATGAAACGATACACGAGCTGCTAAACTAAACTACATATTTGATCACAGCTTGGGTAAAGATCTCTGTATAAATTACTGATTCCTAGATAACAACGGATATATATATATATATATATATATATATATATATATATATATATATATATATATATATATATATATTAATTAACATAATATTCATAAATATCACCACATGTTAGTGTTATTAATAGTAGTTAGCGAATTCAATGTCTGGTTTTATTATAGGAAGAGGATCTACGTTTATTTCTGGGAGAGTTATATTTAATGTTTTTGTTTTAACTGACTGATGGAACGTATATTCGATCAAACCATGAGTAGGGATCACTGTAAACTTTACTGACCTAAATAACAAAATATGGTGAAAAACTTTTGGAAGGAACAATAATTTCACGTTGGAGATCAACAGCGATAAGAAGATAAATATTCTGCTAACGTGGTTATGAGATTTATCGATCCTTCATAATACCTATATATGATGGATGACTCAAACAAGATCATGATTTAAATGCTTTGGAGGGATCTACAAATCTTAGTAAAGTTTATTTGTCAATAAGGAAACTGAAATTGTTATTACTACTTTACCTGTCACTAGATGCATTTTCTTAAAGTTTGGAAATATATTTTATATGAAGCACATCATTATTTTTAAATATACACAATTAAAACAAGTATCTCGTACAGTCATACATACAGACTTATATATGTTTTTTAATAAAAATGCACTCTAGTAGAAGCGATACAATATACGGTAACAAGTAATGGTATACTGTTAGTTCTTAATTAACAATATTGTATACAGTGTATAATCCTTAAAATGTACCAAATTTTCATTCTTACCTGTCAATTAAACTGAATTACTTATGCATAAGCTCTATCTCAGTATTGGACTACGTAGTGTTTTTTACACAAAAGTGATCACGTTCACTAGAACTCCCGCGTGAACTGATTGTGTTCCGATCTCACACTGATGATGTCGTGTTTTGTTTTGTACTGATGGACAGTATCACTGCAATACACAGAGCAATACTTTCAATACCTTACAGTCGTCTATAAAACAGTGTTTATAATGTACATAACGATATCTAAGAGCGAGGAAACAAATATAACATTTTTATTTCCCATTTTGAAGAGTTTTGGATAAACTTGTAGTCCCTTGAGAATACAAACTGTAGTGCACTTCTGATTTAACATGCAATAGTTATAATACCTTTTTAATAGTAATCCAATCACAAATGTACATCATACTAATCTTCTACAACCAAACTTTGAAAACTGTTAATCCCCGGAATCGTTTTCATGGAAATGAAGATATGTATTGTTAGGTAACATACGGTTTAACCTTATATAGATCAAACTGATAGTTGTATGTCAGAGTTCTGAAAATACTCATTTGTTTTTTTTGGCTACTGAGCCCGATTAATTCAAGATGTAACCAATTCAACAACTAGAGACTGTTAATGATACCTCCAGGTGAATATTTCAAAACAACATAAAAGAAAAATATTTTAATTTCACTTAAATGTAAACTATAATTTCTCATACATAATCTTACTAAATGGAAACATACAAATGTACATCACATAAGTGCAGTAAAAATGTACAGAAGAATTACGAATGTAACTGGTTACACGTGGGAAGGTCTGGAGCAGGTTCCGGCAACAAAAACACTGTTCTAATTTGGCGCACTAGTTCTTAAGCAAAGAATTCTATTAAATTTGCATGCTCACAGCTTTTTTATGTTCCATATATAATGTTGTGTTCTATAGCATAAATTAGAATTCTCAGATAATAGATTTTTTTTGTAACTCTGAGGAATTACGTGGATGTTAAATTTTCTGTTACAATATATTCTTCCTTGTAACTGCAGAAATTTATAATCAAGGAACAGTTTTCCTCCAAACGAATAAACTTTATTATGAATACAACAGGCCTTATTGCAATCATGTTGTTGTTGGTCCGAGAGTACGTCTGTCAATGTGTCCGTCCGTATGTGCAATAACTATATATAGTAAGAAGATTCTTGCGACATGAAATTTGGTATATATCTTTGTCTAAGGAAGATGGGTTTGAGATCGTGGCCGATACTAAATTCGAAAGAGCTTTGGTTGATCGCGTTCATCAGGCCTGCACCACAACAACCACTTCAGTACTGTTGTCGATTGGCGTTTGTATTAGTCTAAGATATGGTAAAAACTTAGCTTACATCAACAGAGCTCCCTGGCTTGGTTACCTAAAAATATCTTTGAGGTAACCAAATATTACGCAATCTAGGACGGCAGGTACATTGTTACGTATTGCGTAAGACCCAAGTAGCCTACCCCACTCAACGTGTTGAGTAACACATTACGCTGAGGTAACACGCAACATTTCAACTCTACAGGCAGCTAAACATACACAAAAGAAGACATTCATTCTTCTTTGTACATAAGAGGTGTCATGGTACTGAGTATTGGACAGCAACGACTTTTAGAAAAAACCTTTCCACGATTGGGCACAAAACATCATTGACCTAAGTGTAGAAACAAAGTTTCATGTTGAATGTCAGTCTATAAATCAGTTCGTGTTTGAAATATTTGTGCGGACATACAGAATTTAATGCGACATAGAGACATAAACATTCAATTGAAGATTAAAGTTCAATTGAATCTTATTAAAGCATTATGAAATAAAATAACTCTAAAGAGTCGTGTTTAACTACCTTATAGACGCAGAATAGTGGCGTTTCCCATTTACGAAATAATGAAATGTGCCTAATAGACTTAAGTACAAGTAATAAGACTCTGGGGTAAAACTCTTTGGTCACTGTCTAGCCACAGAGCCATTGCCTTCTAGAGTATTGATCTGTACTTGAAGGTACGAGGATCTCAGCCTCAATAATCTGAGGTTGTTTAGCCTCTTCGCATTTGAGTGGATCTCAGTATTGCTGCTGCCGTCTTGCCCGACACAGGAGGATATTCCAATTACAGATACGGGGTAAGCGGTTGATTTAAATAAATGTGAACAATTATCACATCTCACATTCATTGTGACGAATCATATAATCATGTTATCAAGAGAAACTAAAGATTTTCTGTAAATATGAATTTTATTTACTGCGTTGTACACAACTCCACCCAATGTACATTTTGGGATGTGACAAATCTATTATTAATATATTACTTCAGGAATTTATATTTATAAATAACGAAACTATTACTCATTTTGAATAAAAAATTGTTATTCAGTGAGTATGTAAACTGTAAAATCTGCAAAAATGTCACAATTTTATTATGAGACGTTTTTATATGGGGCCGATTGGAAATTCTATAAATTCGCTACTTATAAAAAAACATTTTACGTAAAGTGATAAAAAAAAGTATTTTTTTAATTTTTATAATCTATCTTAAAGTTTATCTTAAAGGATATAAATTAAAAAATCTAAAAATAATCTAAAACTATAGTTTATGATCCAAAAATGGCTGAAATCAACATTAAAAATTTCGGATGTTATTGTCTCTATGGCTATCAACATATGACCATTTTGCCAAGTCTGAAGACTCTTAAATTACAGCCCAACTTCGTTTTTAAGGAATTTCACTTTATTGAATTAATCTAAATTTTAAAGTATTAAATAATAATTATGAATTAGTTAAGTACAGAATTTTAAAAGGATTTTGTAATTTATGAAAAGATTACATGAGAACGGGATCGAATACTACGTTTAATAACTAAAAGATTCTACTTCATGAGAACGGGGTCGAATACTACGTTTAATAACTTAAAGATTTTACTACATGAGAACGGGGTCGAATTCTACGTTTATTAACTAAATAATTTTACTACATGAGAACGGGGTCGAATACTACGTTTAATAACTAAAAGATTCTACTACATGAGAACGGGGTCGAATACTACATTTAATAACTAAAAGATTCTACTACATGAGAACAGGGTCGAATACTACATTTAATAACTAAAAGATTCTACTACATGAGAACGGGGTCGAATACTACATTTAATAACTAAAAGATTCTATTACATGAGAACGGGGTCGAATACTACGTTTAATAACTAAAAGATTCTACTACATGAGAACGAGGTCGAATTCTACGTTTAATAACTAAAAGATTCTACTTCATGAGAACGGGGTCGAATACTACGTTTAATAACTAAAAGATTCTACTACATGAGAGCGGGGTCGAATACTACATTTAATAACTAAAAGATTATACTACATGAGAACAGGGTCGAATACTACATTTAATAACTAAAAGATTCTACTACATGAGAACGGGGTCGAATACTACATTTAATAACTAAAAGATTCTATTACATGAGAACGGGGTCGAATACTACGTTTAATAACTAAAAGATTCTTCTACATGAGAACGGGGTCGAATACTACGTTTAATAACTAAAAGATTCTACTTCATGAGAACGGGGTCAAATACTACGTTTAATAACTAAGAGATTCTACTACATGAGAACGGGGTCGAATACTACGTTTAATAACTAAAAGATTCTACAACATGAGAACGGGGTCGAATACTACGTTTAATAACTTACAGATTTTACTACATGAGAACGGGGTCGAATACTACGTTTAATAACTAAATAATTTTACTACATGAGAACGGGGTCGAATACTAAGTTTAATAACTAAAAGATTCTACTACATGAGAACGGGGTCGAATACTACATTTAATAACTGAACGATAGAATTTCTTTTGTAACTTTAAGTTTTATAAGACATTCCTGTCAACACAAGATATATTTAAATGGATACCATTTATATAATTTTTTTTTTCAATATAATACTACAACTGGTATTTAATTGGTCCTAGAAGATCTGTCAATAAATCTATTAACTCAATGATAACTACTAACTACACGCCATCAGCTGATTGATTTTGTCCTTGCAAAAGTTTTATAATTTACCTAGGTATCGATTTTAAATCGAAAATAGTTTTATGAGTCTGCGGTAGAGTATGTTCGTTGCACATAATTAAATTTTGCATGTTAAATATAAACATATATAAGTATGTATATAACACTGTATGAAATAGAGTTATTTTCATCGTGCTCAGTTAATTGAATAACAATGTGCATCAAAGAAGATATATTTCCAAACTTTAAAAATGTGTATTTGGTGGCATGTAAAGTATTTATAAAGTTTCAGTGCTCCAGTTTACACCTTTGATTAATGTGTCAGACAGGTAGAGGGGTAGTTTTGCTGAAGAATATAGTGAATAAATGAAGACTTTCTATCGTCATAAAAGAGCTGCAGTCAGAAATTAATTGTGCAATCAACAAATACCGACACTAGCTTGAGGGATGACGAGGACAGAACGTATCCGACGATTAATACGGTAGAGAGATAATCTGATAAAGTTAACAATGAACACAGTTACCGTCATGACGGAGCCATTGTCAGGGACTGATTTACGGTCTATAAATATTGCCACTTGACTTAAGGATATGACGAGATAATAATTCCTCCATCTTGTTGAATTTTATTTAAAAAAATATTTTGTGAACCTAAAAATCTTAAGGTACCGGTAATGATAATGTTTTTTACTTATATTTTTGTAGCTCATTGAGCAGTAACGACGGTTCTGGTGTTCTTGGATTATATTTCACTCATATATAATTCATATGCTCTTTTTCGTATTCAATTTGATACCCGGCATCTGGTTATGGTAGTCAATGACAAAATTCTAAGACGATTTTGTAATTAACAATTAAGTCAGACATTAAATATCTTATTTGGATTATTCCTGAATATATTATCGAATATGGCCGTTATAGGATAGTTCTCAGACATTTAAGCAGATTACTTGATGAAAATTAACAAAATGCTATTTATTTTTTATTTTACTAATATAAAATTTAATTATATAAAACTTTTACGTACATAAGTCCTACAAGTATTCAAAATAGACTCTTCCCATGATTTTGGACGCTTGCAAGTATTACATTTTTTCACTGTAATAATTGCTACCTAGTAGGAAATACCTGGGCCTTACCGGCAGATTCAAAGAGGAATAAGGGAGATAAAATTAAATTTCCGAAAAGAAAGGCCCAGTCACTTTTTGTCGTATCTCTAACGGTAAAGCCGTAAAATGCCCTTAAAAGTTATTGAAGCGTTAATATTACATAGTTTGTTTTTAATTGATCTCATGAAATAGTGGTTAATTTTAAAAATTCTGGTGTGGAATGATAATCTCCTAAGTTACATAAACCCCCTGATTAAGTTATTGTATACCCTTCCGTAAGCCCGTAAAACGCTCTCAGTAAATTTTATTTATGCTCATAAACACAACGCTCTCCAAAAGAGAACCACTTGTGCCTTAACCTCCGGTAACATTAACATCCCCCCCCGGAATTTTCTGGTACGACCAGGTAATCTCCTGAGTAAATGAAATCCCCTGATGTCTTAACCCCTTGCAAACATTAAATCCCCTCCGCCGGAATTTTCTGGTATGACTGTATAAACTCCTGAGCAAATTAAAACCCATAGTTAACTTAAAAATACTGACTTAGAGTCGATTTTAATTATATTTATACTAAACAATTCTTGATGGCTGACCAGTGCAGACATTTCTTACAAGCTTTGTACTGCCTAAGCCAGAGGATCTTACCTTAAATCTGAGGACGGAATCTAAGAATAAAATAAAATTTCCATCAAGAAAAATCCATTTACTTTTTCTCGTATCTCTAACGGTTCAGCCACACAATGCCCTTAAAGTCAAAACTTTGATTAAGACAGGAAAATTCAATAAAAAAGGTCTAGTTTAAACTCACAGACCCCTGATCTAAACCTCTGGTTTAACCTGCCACTGAATTCAAATTATTCCCGAATTTGGCCACAACCCAAAAGGAGGCCTGGGGTTTATTAGATTTGAAATAATGGTCTAAAACTGCCAAATATTACAATGAAAAAGAGCTGTAGTCGCACCAATGTTTCAACTGCCCAGTAAGGATTTCTCGGTTCCTTCGTCTGGAAGAAAATCCAATAGATCCGATGAATATATTTTAGCCTGTCGGAATCTCCATTTACCCACCGATTTCTCCAGGGAACTGTTGTTTTTTAGCCGCCGCAGAATAAATTTGAAGTTTGATCACAATGTGCTTGTGGACTCCTCCCTCAACGCACAATACTTATAATCTGTAAACGTTTCTCTTAGCTGAACACCCATGGAGATAAGAATAATACCATTTGCTCTGTATATACCTATAATATAGCTTTAATGATGATAATACTTTTATATTCTATAGTTTTATAGTAATTCATGCAGGATTTCCTCCTACAAATTAAGCGACCCTCAGTCACTTTTGTTGGCGGAATTCAAAGAGGATGGCAAAAGAGTAAAATATGTTTAAGGATAATTTGGGTTTTAACTCTTAAAATTAACTGTAGGATACGTAAATAATAACTATATCTCCGTCAGAAAAGTAGAGAAGGGTGTAAATATAATTTAACTTCCTGATGCATTTTAGATAGAAATGTGCAGTAAAATGCATTTTAGCAGGACTTTTAAGGCGGAGAATAGAACATTTGATATAAGTACCAGTACAATATCTCTAATATACCTGCAATATTATAGTATTTATTATTTAATATTAGTATACTAGCTCTAATATCCCTTCAAGATAGTAGTATTTATTATTAAATATTATAGCTCAGTGTGGAGGAATCCTAAAGTCAAATTCCTTAGCATTATAATAACGCAACTGTGATGCAAAAATGTGTGTCTCTGTATAATTTTGGGACGAAAGTAGCCATATTTGATACATTTTTATTAGTTGTTTACAATGTAAAGTCAACTTAATATTTTAAAGATATAATCAACAATCCCTCTCCACCGTGTAATGCACTCAAATGAGCGCTTGATGAGACAATGAGAATGCCTCTTCACCTGGATTGCACTACATTTCGTCGTAAAAAATGAATGCAAAGAGTAGGTTGAGATTTTTCGTCGCCGAATATTTTTGGATCCCTTCAGACAACCATGACTCCATTTTAGGATTTAGGATTTCAGCTTCGGATTTCAGGAGTTGCACTTAAGAGAAAAGTGAACTGGAGCTAAACTAAATATTCACATCAAATCAACCATGAATCAATACAATAATTAGTTGTAGCTGTTCCTACACATACTTTAAAACAATGTTAACACTAAAAGTTTAGTAAAACCTGTCTCTTAAAATATAAATTTCTGGGACTGCTTGTGCTTAGCACGGCTGCCCTGCATTCACCACTGTTAGGGTAAAAACATAGTGGAGCGGCGAGGCTAGAGTGTAGGGGAGAAGGGAGCTGAGAGGGTTGAAAAGAATACATGCAGTTAGATGCGTTGAATCATAGTGGAGCGGAGAGGGGCGCTGGTTCAAGTCTCGACACGCTAGCCTCTCCTCTCAGATATTGATACCCGATTTCTTTGCTCGAGGGTTCAGTCGAGCCTCGTTGGTCAAATCGACAATAAGTGCAGCTGTTTATGGATACTGAAACATTTATTTTATCAGTGCGTGAACGCAGTGCTGTCTGGGACCAACAACAATCCAGCCACCATAATAGATTCATTCTCGATCGTATGTGGAAGGAAATAGGCCAAGAAAACAACTGTACAGGTACGAGAAATTCATTTATTAGAACACAAACAAAACATTAAAATTATTGCTCATTGTCTTTCTTAAATTTGATGGGGTTTTTCCTGGAAATATGCCTTGAATGTATCACGTAAAAAGCATTGCTGCAGTTAGGTGTCGGCCCCTTCGTCTTGGCACAGGTTCGGTATAGCCTCGAGTCTTTTCACCAGGTATTACCATCGCTCAAATGTCTTTCAAATCCTTCTCTGTCAATTATTGTATTTTGAAGAACACAAACAGCTTTAACTATGTGATCGGCAGTCTCGTGTTTAGCTTCAATACTCTTTGAGAGTATTCTCCATTTTGAATACAATATTCCGAATGTACACTCATTTGTTTTTCTCGCCCTTGAGTGCCGAAAGTTGTATGCAGTTTTTTTCCATCGTTAGGTTGTCCAGCTGGGTAAGGTGTTAATAATCGAAGGGACAGAGGATAAGCTTCATCGCCTAGAAAAACCAAAGATGTTTTGACGTATGTCCCTGGTAAATAAACTATCATCTGGAATATTTAGCTGATTATTTTTAATTTGTAAGTACATATCAGAAGCTGCTAGTGTTGCTCCATCGTTCTGTTTACCGAATCCTCCAACATCGATCATAGAAAATCTGTACTGAGCGTCACAAACACCTTGTAATGCTATTGAATAAAACTTTTTGTAGTTGTAGAACAGAAAATTCAATGTTAAAAGTACGTGACAAGATTTGATTTCAACACTGCTATGCACTTGCTTTGTAGTACTTCCCTATCTTGTGAATGTACGGGTAAGCTATTTATGTTATATGTTATTAGTGTTTCAGTAATCATGTTCTGTTCAACTAATCTTTATGTTTTTTTAAAACGACAAAATTGTACTGCGGTCAAGTGTAAGAGAGTATTTATGGCCATAACTTCGCCTGTAACAAAGCCCAAGTTTTGTTTAATTTTAATTTCAACCATGGAATTTGGCTGTGTGTCATTGAATCCTACCACTCAATAAGCAGACACAATATTTCTTGTACGTGCCGGGGAGATGTAACAATTTATTTTCTGCATTAAGTCTGTCCGCAGGATATTTAGAGAATGAAATGAGCTTCAGACTGGAAATGTATGCAACATCAGCACGCTGCTACACGACACGTAGTGTAACGTACTCTACCTTGTACTACTGGTATGCTTCAATGTTGACAGGTAGAATTGCGAAGAAGAAAACAGTATGAGCTGCTTAGACATACACTTTGTATGTTGAATCTTGAAGTGGAATAGTCCTAGTAAAGGGGATTAAATCCTTTAAATAAATATATATATACATATATTAAAATATTACGTTTACTTTAATGTGGAGTTGTATCGTTAAGATTTTGGAAAAAAAACACCCTGATTAGCAAATGCATAATAAATTTGCATAATAAAACTTACCTGAGTGTAATAAGTAGCTTCTCGTCATATTCAATCGGCTGCTTTACAAAATTTGTATATTTGACCTCCATATGAGGAGAAATTAATGTTCAATATATATTCAAAGGTACTGTAATCCATTCTGGTGTACTGGAAAAATCTATCTGGATATTTCTTCAACTGGGGAAAACAGATGGTGGGTACTCTCCAAATTCCATACGCTGCCTATTTACAGGGTGCACTGCACAACTTCTATTACCTAAAACAATCATTTTCAGTGCACTATTCTCATACAACACAAAATCGTCATCACTGTCTGAAGACATATTGAAAAGTGAACAACTGAAGCCTCTTGATTCACCGCGTTGATCGCCGCCGTACTATGTGCATGTGATGTGCATCCCCGATTTATAACCGCTAGCATCGGGGATCAAAACCCTCTCAGCTACCTTCTCCGCTACACACCTAGCCTCGCCGCTCCACTATGTTTTTACCCTTTACTAGAACCAACAGCAATGGCTGCAGTGACGCTGTTATACGCACCCAGGTTAGAGCATTCCATGGTACTAGGGCCAGTCCTTGGGCAAGTCGTCACCCTTTTACCACGGAATAACTCCCTCCCTTATTAACTTGGATAGTTTAGAAATCTCGGTTTACGTCACGTGTGCTGCTATCTACAGCAGACAATATGCATTGCCAAGAGAATTATTTAGTTTCGTAAATTCTCATTGTGACAATAATCTTTATAGTATAAATAATTTATAATAGCGTTTTTGATATCCAGATTATATATTTTAAATATTTGAGTAGACGGAGAACATATAGACAAGAAAGAAATTATGTTTACAATGTCTGACAAGTTGAGATAAAAAGAAAACTATTTGATTCTCAGGTGACATTAAAATAATATAAATAAAGACGCTACATCTCATGATTTGCAACGTGCTCGATAAGGCTGGTATAATTGTGAAAAAAATGTTCGGTACACAATGTGCTGGCTTGAGAGATATATCGATTTTATTATAAACAATTGTGTAGTCATTTTAAGATCGAGATCTATGTTAAGAATTTAACGTTTACTGATATTAAAGATTAATACCAGTATTAAACATTTCCTGGCCTTAAAAATAATGAATAAAGTTTACAAAGGTTGAAGAAGAATAAATAATCATTTGACTTTTAGTTTCTATAAAAACTTTGAAACAATGCAAATTATAGAGAGATTAACGCGATGGAATCCTTCTGTGTATAAAATATCCCTATATAATATTATATAGTTGAAGAGAATAGAGAAAAAGCTTTTATGTTTTGGATTCTTTACCATATTTTAAAATAGTTTATAAACGTAAAATATTATTGCTAGGAGACATCTAATATTACAATGTTTTTATTACAATCAAATTTATAGATAGATTACGTCGTGTAATTTAAATTCTGTACATACATCAACTAAATCAATGTAGAACCAACAGCAATGGCTGCAGTGACACTGTTATGCGCACCCAGGTTAGAGCACTACATGGTACTAGGGCCAGTCCTTGGGGAGGTCAGGTAGTATATATGTACATATATATATATATATATATATATATATATATATATATATATATATGTATATTGATCAGTAACATTTTATTTTTAATGGCTTATGATGTACATATAAAACATATTCAAGATGCATAAATTTAAATCTATGACATGATTTATAATATACAGGTTGTTTCAGACCACCCATGTAGTATCAATAGCAGTGAACCAAACCAAGATGCATAGATCGTTTCATCAGATACCCCCACTTTTTCAGCAAAGAAATAGGTAAAATTATTTTAAAGCCGGGACAAATTGCATAAAAGGATTTTTGGGGGGGGGGGGGTGATGGTAGTTTTTGAGAAATTTTGAAATAGGGACATAAGTCATATGAATCCTCATTTTAAAGGGCTATGTATCCTGAGCGTTTTGGTGTCAAAAATCAATATTATGTGTGTTCGCTTGTACAGGGTGTGACAAAATGTCTTTAATTTAGATTTTAACAGTATACTCTGCAGTCAGTTCCCCTTCAGATCTAGGCGCACCAATTATTTTTTGTACGGTTTTTATAGCATACCCTGTCAAGAAAAATGGAGTAGTGTTAATTTTTACTTTCTTTTATAATTTGGTAAAATCATTAGAAATTGGCTAATTAAAAACGTGAAGTCAAAACCTTTTTAAGGCAACCAATTTTGTAAAGTAAATAATTGGTAAATTCTATTACAGGTACCTATTTTTAGATTTGAAGTTTTAATATATCTTGCGATGTGTAATAACTCATTTTACTATGTGATATATTAATGACAAATTCACACCATGTATTCAAAACAGCGCCTTTGTCCTTAACCACTTCTCCTGCCCTCAAGTTAATATGTACCAAGTTAGGTATTCGAGTACTTTGATGTAGCCTGAGAGAGAATTTCATATCCACATACTAAACAGAGAGATGCCTTGAGACCATGGATCCTTTGTCAAGGATACGTAAGAAATATAATCTTGTGACTAAGCATTATTTATTTAGGTACTGTTATAAACACAGGAAACTTAATTTTAATACAATTACTAGGGAGATAGATTAAATAGACACGTATTTATTTAAATCGACATCTTGATGGAATATAAATGTCCATGCTATATAACATGAGCTAACAACTACCATATTTGTTATCAGGTGCAGACAATAACACATAGCTTGGATGAGTTTTAAACAATTTTATTTAATAGAACATTTTTAAACGGCAGAATTTCTTATTTATGCAAACATTTTAACTAAAATGTCTATATATATACATATATATATATATATATATATATATATATATATATATATATATATGTATATATATATTTATGTATATTTATATATCCATTTATGTTTTGAGATCACTTCAGCATGTTGAGAATGCGACCGTTCAAATTTGGGAAAAATAAATTACATATCTGGACTAAAACCTATGATCGCGAGTGACATTGTGTGAGTACAAGTTTTAAACGCTTACTTCCATGACCTGTGGTTAAATAATTCCAATGACGAGACATATTGTTTATTATATAAATTTATTTCATTTAATGACTACTTAACGCTTTAGTTTAAAATATGCAGTAATAACAAATAAAACTATTAGGTAATTTTATATTTAAAATTTTCAGCTTTGTTGACTATGCTAATATATTTTAAGGCTCTTGAATCATTACCACATACACCTATAGTAAGATATAACATTTTGTGCTATCAGACTCAAGTGCTGCACACGTTAAAAATGCAGACAGCAACGTAAGTTGGAAATTGTACAAAAATGCCGAACTCCGTTCAAAAATGTTTATTATGTGAAATTAAAACTTTATTTCATAATATTAGAATGATTGATAGTTTGATTTAATATAAAAGACATTAGAACGGTATGCATAGCATAGTATCTTAATTAGAGACATAGTGTCAGCTTTGCTGTGGTAAATTGTGTGCTATCTAGATTGTTCTTAGAATACGACTAATCTATGAGTGTACATGGAAATATATATTCCATACTTTCTATTGTGATTTAACTTTCCGGATCCTAAAATTTCTAGTTACAAGTTTGCAAACGCGCACACACATACACTACTATTTTAAGACAGAAACTAACACACTTGTTACGAGCCCTAATTTGAAATTCAAGAGAATCGCAAAATAGGAATTACAAAAAAAATCTGCAAACTGAATCACTGCGATTTTATAATACTTTCATCTGTAATAAGTTGATAAGGAATAATATAAACCAAACAGGTCATTTGTTTACAAGTGAACTATGGAAGACTATGCGATTCATTTATGGCAGTGATTCACATTTACATTGCAATCTAATTTACCAAAATATTACTACTGTCATGAGTAATTTTAATTATATTAAGATTATTAACTATTACCATGTAAACATATACTAAACAAATTAATATAAGTGTGCCATTTTGAAACAAAAGTTGTAACCAAATTGATTAAAATATTTTAAATACAACAATACATCATCTAGTGTATGTGGAGTGTGTATATCGGTGTGAGTGGGGCGACCTCCTGCCGCATCACCCTGTAACAATAAAAAAGATAGCATGTAATAGTATATCATGATAAACATGATAGAGTTCCCAAAACCAATATAATTACAGAAATATAGGCTACCTTCATTAAATAAATATTTTTAATATTAAGTATATTCATGGAATAAATATGTAAATTTAGTCTAATATTAGCAGTTAAATTTACTATACCTTAATATGTTGTGTAGTGGAGAATTATTGTTCTAGTTAAATGTAGTTCTACACGCACGCACATTTTCACACTTTTCCATTCAATCATCAGTCATACTTTGTGTGTTTTGCAACACACATGAAGTAGTGTTACGTGATAATGTCAAAGGGGGACGTGATGCCAACGCAGGACCGAAGCCACCTGAAAATAATTAGAACAAAACTCTCGAATCACAAACATGACATCAATTAGTAGGCTGATTTATTTATAATAGCTTATAAAAGAGTGTAATAACAGTCTTAAAATTCGACTAATACTGTAGTTTAAGAATGGCATTATATTTACACCTGAAATGTCCCAAATACTTACGGTACTGTGTCATCTCGCATTGAGGATAAGAAATATAGTATGCTGAAACATGATTTCATATTAATAATCAAAGTACAATGAGAAAAATTATTAAACTAATACTTAGCATTGATAATATTGTAGTGATGCAAAGTGAATATACAATGTAAGTTCCGGTAGCCAAGTTGTCTAAGGCGTTGAACTTTTTAATTAATTAACTAATTTAATTGACTCAATTTTTAATATGAGTTGTTGTAATGTAGAGTGAAGCATTGCAAACTTCTAGATAGTTTTTATAAAATATTTTTGGCTAGTACAGAAAGTTTCTGTAGTGAATGCTACTTGTTTTTCACATGAAAATTTAAATCAAAAATGTCCAAGTGTTTGTAAATATGAAAGAATATTTCTCTTTTATTAAATTATGAAAGCTTTGTTATACATACAATATATTTTCTAATAAGTAAGCATGAAGAGAAGCAATAATAGGCCTGCTACTGTGGGGAGTTTACAATGTAACGCTTAACTCAAAATTACAGTGTAACTTAGAAATTATTAAAGTAATTTCCATGAGTAAAGCGCTGAATTCTCAAATCCCAATATGAACCTAAATTGATGACAAATAAAGTGCTTTAATCGTTTTTGTTGAGTTATATTTGTTTAAATTCTGCTGAACCTTTTAATGTATACGGCAGCAAAGTTATATAAAGCATTTATTTGTACTTTAACTTCGGTAATTTTTACAAACTCTACATACATGTACGTAATATGATGTACTCATACAACGTTCACTGTATGCTCCGCATCAGACACTGTTGGAATTATTGACAATATACAAGGCTTGTGACGTAATGTTAATTACGTGCCAAACTATGTCTGCCATTTTGTGTTGTTTAAAACACTCTGGAGAAAGTCTTCGTGATGAAATATATGGTCGAGTGCAATATTTTGTAAATTATTTTCTAACTCACTAAGCGATAATAGAACGGTAATTAATATTTGAGCACTTGGTGTTTCTTCTATAACATAATTAATAAGTATACAATAAAGAACTAAGTAAACAATTCCTAATTTTTAAATATTATATTTAACGTAAGCGGCTTCTCTAAGGATAGAACGAAGTACAGGTATATCCAGTCAAGGACATGCACTTCAAGTCAGTAGGCTAATTTGTTACCGATATATCCCCCTGATTTATAGGCAAAGCTATTATACAGTTAATTAAAATTCCAGTTCAATAAGTTCATGTTTAGTTCAGTGTTAGTGTTAAAGTCCAGAAACATTTGATCCAACTAGGTAACCTTAATATACTACAGATAATGAGAGACTCACCGTAGTATTCTTCTTTGATTCTACAGAACTACTTTTAGATTGTTTCTATTTTGAACTGAGTAAAATGCCTGATTATCAAAATACATAATAAGTGATATTATGTTTTAAAGAGTCGGCAAGTTTGAAATAAAATACATTTTAATGTGAGAAAAGTTGTAATTATCAGTGATTTTTAATACGGCCTCACTTCATTTCCTCTAATGAACAAATGTTTCTATTTATTACCTTATTCCGTTGCAAACGATTTAAAATTTTTTTTATCGTCTCTGAAGTAATGCGTCATATAACGTGAGTTGAGTCCACTGGATATTGTGACTACTAATATTTATAGGAAAACTAAGCATATATTTTAAGTAAAACTATTTCATAACCTCAAAACACATAAACCTCACATAAAAAAATATCAATTGGGAAACTTCGAAAACAATAAAATAATCTGTTACATTTAAAAAATACTGAAACATGTAACCCATAACACGTTTATGTTGTATAAGTTCAGTCACTTAGGTAGACACTCTTTGTTCAAAACATTTAGATGTTACTTTGGTAGTTAAAAAACTAATTTGTGAAACAACTGATGTTTGGCTATGATTTTGCTTTGGTCAGATGCTTCTTTTATCTTTTGCAAATTGAAATTGTTTCTGCGTATCAATTTAAAGCAAATTACTGTGAAAGCAAAGATAAAGTTTGAGTAAGTAAACCAAGCCCGAAAGATACGCAGAATAAAGTCTAAAACACCATAAAAAACGATACATTGAAAACAACCAATCGTCAGAAACAGAAATAAATTTCAAATCACAATCAGATAATAATATGCAGACGGAAAATACGTCACGAAGGAAATGTGTATGAGATGGAACTTTCCGATCGTCAAGAGAATGTCAATTAAACGTATTAAAATTTTAATTTAAGAATTGAAAATGACCAACCTTGGCAGGGATTGGGACTGCCTGTGCTTAAAACAGTTGCCTTGCATTCACCACTGTTACTACAACCAACAGCAATGGCTGCAGTGACACTGTTATACGCACCCAGGTTAGAGCATTGCATGGTACTAGGGCCTGTCCTTGGGCAGGTCGTCACTCTTTTACCATGTAATACTCCCGTCCCTTATTAGATTGGTTAATTTATATATGTGGGTTACGTCATGTGTGCTGCAATCTACCGCAGACAACAAGCACTTCCTCAACAAGAGAATAATATAGATCCGTAAATTCTCACTAAGTTAACACTACCTTTTAGGATTGTGTTAAAAAAGGTTAAATACGACTAAATATTGAAATAGTTATGAATTTAGTTTCTATGTATATGAGATAGAACTTCCCGATCTATATAGAAAAAATATCAAATTAAAGTTTTAATTTAAGAATTTAAAACGACCAACCTTGGCAGGGATTGGGACTGCCTGTGCTTAATAAAACAGAAGCCGTGCATTCATCACTGTTACTAGAAACAACAGCAATGGCTGCAGTGAAACTGCTATGCGCACCCCAGGTTAGAGCATTACATATTACTTGGGCTAGTCCTTGAGCAGGTAGTCGCCATTCTAACATGTAATACCCCCCTCCCTTATTAGATTGGTTTATAATTGATATATGTAGGTTACTTCACGTGTGCTGCAATCTTGCGCAGACAATGTGCACTTGCTCAACGAGAGAATAATGTAGATCCGTAAATTCTCACTGAGACTAGTTGAACTTTACAGTATAATTACTTGGTTATAGCGTTTAATGTTTCAGATTATATAATTTTTAAGTATTATTGTAGTCCGTGTAGATTTAAACAAGAAAAGAGCATTTTATATAACAAAGATTTTGATATTTAAAGGCAATTTATTCTATTCTCGGTTGCAATTTAAGTAATATTAAAATAGTGCCTACCCCATATATAATGTTGTTACGTCTGACATAGGATTTTGATCCAATTCCACCCAGTCTTTCAAGTGCACAATGTGCTGACTTGAGAGATGTATGAATATTATTATAGATACTTTTGTTTTAATATTAGGATCTGATATGATAAGAATTCCATATAAATTATAAGAATAAGATTAAGACGATAAGACTGGTGCTAAACATTGAACAACAACGGAAAAGTTTACAACGATTACAAGCGACTCGATATTGAAACCATTTTGAATTTCGTTTTTGTAGAAACTTTCTAACAATAGAATTGATAGATGTATTAACCTCATGGAATCTTTCCTTTTATTAAATATACTTAATAATATCCTCTGTTAATAATTTCCGTCCTGTTCTCACTGACACTGTGTTGGAAGTTAGCCCACGACCACAGGTAGCGGGGGCTACTACCATTACCAACGTCCTGGTGACGTCAAACGAGGACGAACTCGTAATTGAATATTTATTTGAGTTCCAGCAGTGGAAAAAGAATTTAAATGTGCTGATTTTACAAGAGATTTGGAAACTAAACCGGTAAATGTACCAAACCTTGTCAGTATGCCATCAAATCCTCGGGAAAAAGCCGGGGATCACTATTAGCGGCTAGTGATCTCGCACTAACGTAATTCCACCGTTTATTTTACAAGGAAAGATTGAAGAACAAATTTTCCGTAGAGACCCTGGAGCAAATGTACATTTATCCCTAATCTCTGCTATATAGGAGAAGGTTGAGGAAAAAAAATTGAGCGCTTCGCAGTAAATAACACATGCATTCTTCCTGTGGTTTGGTGACGTTGAATATATATTTCTGACTCAGACTACCCTTAATGTGGAGTTTAATGATAGCTAAAGTAGCCAAAACCCATTGTTGATTAGCAAACTTCTGTTCCACTATGATCTACAAGTGGATGACACTCTTTGGTTGACAAAAAACCTGGCGTTTGTCAAGTTGCATGAGATAATATTAACGCTTGTAACTTTTGTAACTTTTGTATATTTTGATTTACTCCAAATAAGAAAGGACTAAAAATAATGCTTTCAAACATTAACATCAAGTACAGCTCTTACAACATTGTCTAGTTGAATGAGATAATAAAGTTACAACGCAGGTTGACCTACGCGTGTTCATATAAAGCTTATAAATGACACAATCAATCTGAGTTTACTGGTTGACCTGGAAGAAATCTAGTGTCAACCACGCTAATTTTAGTGGAATCAAAACGACACAGCATCGAAAGGGATAGAAAATATGAAACTGTTCTCTTTCCTTAAAATATATCTGGGATTTTATACTTAATACTGACATTTAGGTAATATTTATTCACTCTCAGGCAATTAAAAGGGAGATATATCGTTAGTTAAAATGTCTACACATAATTACAAACATAGTTACTTGTCTGGAGGTCAGTTTTTAGTGCGCAAAGCTTAAGAAATATAATTTTAGAAAAACAATTATTTTTTCATATTTTTAACCCTATTGATACTTTCCTATGTCGACCATTACCACAACTCCCAAAACTATTTTTTTTCTAAGATAAACTTTCCCAAAAAAATCAAGAACCAGTTTGAGTACTTTAACTATTAACATTGGCTCTGGAATACTGAATGTACACCACTTATAACAAGAAAAAATTAAAAAATACTTTTCAAAGTAAATATCATAAGAGAGAAATTTTATAATAGGTTCTGGCAACAAGCAATAGTGGCGCCAATTAGACAATTAAATGTGTTTATTATTACACTTGTAAACTCGCAAGTTTTTCTTTTCGTTTGTTGTGTCTACTATACTATACACACTTTCTTGCAGTATAAAAAGACTAAATTAATTACGTCTGAGGAAATAGACTTAAATTTTGATTGTGATCAGTGCAAAACAATCGCGTGTATAACTTCATTGAAGAGTGATATGTTGAGTTTTAATTTATGCAAATATTTAATTAAATGTACCACCTCAGCGGTAGTGATAATAAAGTACTTGTATGTGAAGTAGTGGCTCGAGTCCATACAGTAATTACATACAGTTAATATACTGTAAAATAAGTAGGTTGTAGTACTTCTGATGTTCTACAGGTAAATAAATCAAAGTCATGAGTTGCTACAGTATAAACTCAAGGATTAATTGTTTAACACAAAAATTCAGACAACAAATACAGCCATACATACAAGACAACATCTACGTGAATTTTATTCAATGAAAAAATGTTATTTTTTGACTTACCCATTTGCAGAATATTCCAGTCAAAGCGACACAGGTTCAGCCGTAGTGTTCGGCTCATAATTCAGAAGAACTCTGCTAACTTTGTACGTTTCAACTTGAAGGAAAATTACTCACGATGCCTCTAAACCAAAAATGTTTCAAAAGATATTAGGTTTTAAAATCGTGCTTTCATGGTAACGAGGAATAATTATTGTTGGTTAAGAAATATACTATTCGTATGGCGTAAGTTAGTTATAGAAATTATCAGCAACAACATTCTTAACATTTACACCAGAAAAACTTATTTCTCTAATTTTGTATGGATTTTATTCTGGTTTTATATACAGAATAAGTATATAAAACCATTACAGAAAGTTGTATTAAACAAATATGTAATGCCAGTCGTAGGCTGGAGTAAAATTAAAGAAATAGTTTCATTAATTAGACCATGTTTGTTTTAGTTTTCGCAGATGAACTATAATGTGATCCAACACAGAAAATAGTTATTTTCAAAATGGTAGTGTGGCCAAGCTAAGCGATATACCAACCTGTACAAGCTTGAATTATTGACAAAATTCACCCTCTTTGGCTCTAATTTCTAACATAATTTGTATATATTAAAAATAGTACGTTCCTAACACAGTAAAACATAACGAACAAATGTGTAATCGTTAAGCTAAGCAACATGCTTGCTCAAAAAGCTTGCTGGTTGCATGTAACTCTCGTTTATTATTGGTAAAATATTCAAACAATCTGCCGGAAAAATATGTCTTGAAGTAAATTTCCATTGGATCTATTATAATGTTACATATTAAATAACCAATTTAAACAGGAATTGGGACTGCCTGTGGTTAAAATAGTTGCCGTGCATCACCACTGTTACTATAACCAACAGCAATGGCTGCAAATGACACTGTTATGCGCACTCAGGTTAGGGCATTATATGGTGCTCTGGCCAGTATTTTCAGGTCGTCTAGCCCTTATTAGGTTGGAGGATTGGGATATCTCGGTGTACGTTACCTGTGCTGCAATCTACCGCAGACAATATCTACACAACAAGATAATAACGCAGATCCGTGAATTCTGACTGAGACTTATTGAACTTTGAAGTTTAAATACTATATAACTGCGTTTTGGGTTTTCAGATTATATATTTATTAATTATCATTATCACACATGATCTTTAAAATTTTTATGATAATTCCTCTCTACATAAACGACATTAAGTTATATGATTGTGCATATTCAACCGTGGAATTTAGTTGAGCACCATTGGGGTTTATGAATGAATTACCCTGAAATAAGTAGCCTGAAACATTTCGTTTATGTTTTCTGATGAGATGTTAAGTTTAATTTTCTGTATAATCTATCTATATGACCGCATGACGATCGTGAAATGAGTTATATGATTAAAACTTAGCAAGCAAACTTAGCGAAGCCTATTACAACAACACGTATATTAGCTTACTCTTACCTTGTATGTATAAACAAACAACAAAAGAAATGGATATGGTCCATGTAAAAACACGTGAATAGTGAAACATGTAAATTTAGGAATGTTTTAGGAGAATTCACCAGCAACCATGCTCGACTAACTTATCTCGTAGTTGTGTTCATAGATTATAATAATTCTGATGTAATATATACAAATAAGTAAGTTATGTTTCATTTGGTATATATGCTGAATTTTAGAATTGAAAGGAAAGGGTAAAATTTCGGTCAATTTCTACCGGAAAACAATTAAAACCATCGGCAAGGTATTCTGAAAATCATAAATTCTACAGAGTTTGACGTTAATATGGATCGATAAAATACCAACATATCGTGACCTGATGAAAACCGCAGTAAATTATAATTTTAAGAAAAAAGAGCAAGCTCATTAATTATGTTAAAGACAAATATACCTATGGATTTTAGGAAAATTTTTTTCATAATTTCCAAGCGTTGCTGGGTATACAAGTTTTCGTCAATACTATTAACTTATTTTATGTCAGCTCTGCTAAAGAGATTTAATTGAAACATTTTACACCAGCTGGCTTTATTAAATGTTATGTGTTATGTTTACATTAAGTTTTCTTATTAATAACGTCTTCCTAACATATTAATTTGTCGTTTCTAGCAAATCAAGATACAGTGTATACAAATTGTGCAGTAACCTATTTCGGAGACGTAAATTAGTCAGATTGCTCTAGGGTGAAACATTGTTTTATTTAACAAAGCACACAGGCGTCTTCCGTATAAAAACCACTTTAAAATTTTTGACATGTTGTCGTAGTGGTTTGATATAACATGGACTTATATGTGCGTTGCTGTCTCCCAGTGAGAGGTTACAACAGTTCAACAAGTTAGTGAAAGTTAACCTACTCGTCAACTGAAATGTGGAATTCTCACTAAATCTTCAAATCCGAGTGTCCACAAGAAGAACCTGAAGGTCCGCTAGGTACCTCTCCAAATGGTACATCAAAATATTTTATTAGCTTCCTTCGATTGTAGCCCTTGTTGTTTATGTATAATTTTATGATTATTATAATTAAATTAGCATGAGTTACAGAAAACTGTCATTAGTCTAAAAAATAATAAAACAGCTTAACTGTTGGTTTTCATAAAATATTTATAAATTCGATAATTTTTATCGGATACAAAGTACACTGACACTTATAACATTTAAAATTTAACAAGTTCCCAAAGTGTTTTCATTAAAAAACTGATAACATGCGATCATAAACTTTTAAATCTTTAGTGTTTCATCTATAGTGATAACCATGTATGTAAACTTGTTATAATGGTATTCATTTACCTTTTAAGTTAGGGCGAGGTAAGTTTTCAGGCTAGAAGCTGCGGATTTTATGATTTTAGATTCTTTTAGAATAATTTGCTTGTATTTGTTAACTATTGCATCCATAGCAATATCGTTAGGACTTTATAATTAATTGATAAGTGACAGAGAATCAGTTGATTTTCCCTTGAAAACTAACTGTAGGTGACATTTTAGCCAGGCTTAATAATATGCTCTATGTCTCTACATCGGGCACAGCAGCCAGAGATTATCATTAAGCTATCAATTGTTTATATCAGTGTTACTAAATGTTTTTAAGAGCATTTAAAGAGATTATATGATCTTTTAATAATATAACAATGATTGTTATGAATTGTAATATGCTGGTTATAAGTAAAAAATTAATAATAATTCAATTAATTTGTACGCTTTTTAAGCTAAATAAAAAAAAATTCACAATTATAAAGAATAATAATTTGTTAGTATCGGGTTTATCAATGTTCGATGGTCATGAATGAAGGTTGATCGTTGGTATATATAATGTATTATTTATTTTCAGTAATATAGAAGGAATTAAATAAAACAATAAAAATAAAAAGAAGAAAGGAAAGCAAGGATTTGGAGAACACTGGTATGCAGAAAATCTAATTTTGTACGATTCACTCCTGCAAGCATAAATCGTTAATCACACTCTCCAGCTCTCTATGCTAATCATCATGTTCCATATAACTCTATTATCTCGGGTAACTATAATTATAATTTATCAAATCAGCCGATGTGTGAGGCAGAAAATATGTAAAAAGGTCCTTGTGTGCCAAATAACTATAAACGATTACAAAATGATGATAGTGCCAGAAATGGGAAACATAAAAATCAAGGAACAAGCCTCGTCTCACATATTATAAATCAGTAGGAGTTATATTTCGGCGCTGCTCCAGTATTGGTTTTATGAAGGGTTTCAACCCAATTCTCTCAGCAGAAACGCTTTTAAAGTGAGAAATGAGGCTTCTGTAATTCAATTCAGCGATGTGATGTTTTATACAAGCCCCTTCAGAAGCGAGACGCAGCCTGGTGTAAGCTATTACGACGGAATTCAGGCTATGTCGCTACACCATTCCCGTGCAACATCTTTAGTTCTTCTATTGAAAGCTATCCAGAGTCCAGAATGATAAACAAAAGTTATAAAAAAATCTAGCTGAATTGTGTATGCACAAATTATTGAAGTTATATTTATAACGCAGTACAAATATAAAATAACTTTTGCATTCGTAGCTAATGAAAGATTTAATATTTTTGTTAAATAGTAATTTGTAATAAATAGCTTTTCTCTCTCATCAGAGACTTCTAAAAAAGTATTTTTTTAAATGTATTTAAAAAATATGTACAGAAGCTCCAACATCTATATAAGTAAAACACGTAAGCTTTGTAGCAAATAAAAAAATTACATTTTTAAAAAGGTAAGGTAAAAAAGTTTACACCTATCATACAACCTATTACAAATTGAGTTATTTCTAGGAATGCATCAGGTGAAGTAATTGCGTTAATTATATTAACGTAAGAATATTTTAATAAACAGCGTTCTTAAGAACTGGATGATTTAAATAGTTACCAATATTGATATAGTATAGGTGCCTGAATAATTATAAGTCGATATTGTTTTCTATAGCATTTTCCCTTTAGTAAATGAACACACAACATAAATGAGTTCTCTAAAAAACAACACTTGTAATTCTTTGTTCCCCGATAAAAACTTCAAAATCAGGCCATGTGGTTGCATCTCAACTCAATTAACATTAAACGATTATGAGCCCATCAAAAGACAAAATTAATAGTCTCTAAAACACATATTACTTATTCTTGAATTTATGTTATACTACATACAATTGTAATGGTGTGGACAAGGCATAAATAACGTTAAATTACGGTGAAAGAAATTGATTAGACTTTGTTATGAAACACTCGTAAATTTTTTTAATGTCATTCGGGAATCACTGCCTTAAATGATAATGATTTTTTGATTATCTAGAATGTTCCGTCCAATTAAGTAAAATGTCTTAAAAATATTTTACAAATGCGAATATATTGAACTTCGTGCAAAGATAAAAGTATATAGATGGTTGAGTTTTTACTAATCTTATTTTATTAAATTATTCAAAATAGTGGGAATGATCATTTATGTAAACATTGCAATTAAATTATTTTCCAATACAATACCGTTGATTTTTTGCAATATCTTTAGATTTTCAAGACTGCGACCATTACAATTTTGGAAAAATAATGTAATACACTTACTAAACCTAAGATTTCGAGTGATATGGTTTGAGTACAATTTTAGGTATTAACTAACTAAGATATGTAATATTGATTACAAATTGCAGTACATCCATTTAATTGTGGTATATTACATAAGTTTATTTCACCTTAACACATTTCTTAACGGATAATTGTTAATTATCCTAATAAACCTTTATGGCTCTTGAATACGATTCCATATAAAATATATAATGAGATATAAAAAGTGTGCTATAGAAGATTCAGGTGCTGCACACGTTTAAACTGTAGGCAACACCGTAATTTGGAAACAGTAAAAAATATCTAATTGTGGAAAAACAACTCTTTTATTTTATAAAACTAACATTTTTACAATACGAAAATAGTCGATAGTTTGACTTGATGTACAGGACATTATTAAAATTATAAGCGTTTTATATTTTATTAAATAGGAATACATAAATTATCAGATTTGTTTTCTTATATTTTTTGCTATCAATTTTTTTCCCCTTGAAGACGATGAATGCAACCGTGTGCTAGGAAATAGAACCTGAATAGGACCCTTACATAGAAATTACAAATGTATTTAACATCATGAGTAGTTTGAATTATTTAATTTTGTGTTTTAAGATTATGAAAGGTTCTCATATAAACAACATACATTAATGTTATAAATATTAGTGTGCCATTCTGAAACCACAATTGCAGCCAAATTGATTATAATATTTATTACCTATACACTATAATATACTATATTATATAATATATAAATATTACAATACCTAGTGTATGTGTAGTGTGTGTATCAGTGTGAGTGGGGCGACCTCCTGCCGCATTGACGACATCACCCTGTAACAATCAGAAAAGACAACATATAATAATGTATCATTTTAAACCACAAAGTTCCTAAATCACATATAATTACAGAAAAATACCTGAGTTATATAAATATTAATAATATTAAGTATATTCATGGGACAAATATTTAAACCTATGTCTAATATAAGCAGATAAAATTTTGTATACCTTAATATGTTGTGTAGTGGAGAATTATTGTTGTAGTTATA